>NC_079194.1:12747130-12912130 GCF_029499605.1 Hyla sarda | reverse complement strand
AGACACTTGTACCCTAATAAGTGTCTGATCGCGGGGGGTCCGATCACTGGGACCCGCAGGGATCTCCAATACGGGGCTCCGGCTCTCTCATGCAGGAGACGTGTTGGCCGCAGCATGCCGCCGCTACCGATACACCCCCTCCATGTATCTCTATGGGAGAAGTGGAGATGCAGTGTTTGTGCAAAAAAAAAGGGAAAAAAGATCATTTAACACTTCCCCTAATAAAAGTTTGAATCACCCCCCTTTTCCCATAAAAAAAAAACGTGTAAATAAAAATAAAATAAAAATAAAAAATAAAATAAACATATGTCGTATCGCCGCGTGTGGAAATGTCCGATTTATAAAAATATATCATTAATTAAACCGCACGGTCAATGGCGTACGCGCAAAAAGATTCCAAAGTCCAAAATAGTGCATTTTTGGTCACTTTTTACATCATGAAAAAATGAATAAAAAGTGATCAATAAGTCCTATCAATGCAAAAATGGTACCGCTAAAAACTTCAGATCATGGTGCAAAAAATGAGCCCTCATACCACCCCATTCGCGGAAAAAAAAAGTTTTTGGGGTCCGAATATGACAATTTTAAGTGTATTAATTTTCCTGCATGTAGTTATGATTTTTTTCCAGAAGTACGACAAAATCAAACCTATATAAGTAGGGTATCATTTTAATTGTATGGACCTACAGAATAAAGATAAGGTGTCATTTTTACCGAAAAAGTTACTGTGTAGAAACGGAAGCCCCCATAAGTTACAAAATGGCTTTTCTTTAAAATTTTGTCTCACAATGATTTTTTTCCCCGTTTCGCCGTAGATTTTTGAGTAAAATGACTGATGTCATTACAAAGTAGAATTGGTGGTGCAAACAATAAGCCATCATATGGATTTTTAGGTGCACAATTGAAAGAGGTATGATTTTTTTAAAGGTAAGGATTAAAAAACGAAAATGCAAAAACGGAAAAACCCCGGGTCCTTAATGGGTTAAGGACTCGGGAACGGGGGCGTACACGTACGCCCTGCATCCCCTAGGAGTTAATACACATTTCTTTCTTGTTTTATTTTTTATTTTTTATTTTTTTGTCGATTAAATATTTGTTTTTGTTTCTTTTTCTTTCCTAAAGTTTGGCATTTCTATAGAAAGGCCACAAATTCTTGCAACATACATCACTACTACTATGTTGGTAAGAAAAACTCCTTGTTTATTTGCTATAAATGTTCTTTTCGCATCAGAATTTCAATTCTTGTCAAAGTTGACTGGAGTCACAGCGATAGATGCAGTCTGTAATTTAGATAACTATGATTGTCTATCAACAGGCGCTGTGACTGGATTTTTTTTGTTCTTGTAAATGCTCGCTCTGAAGAAATAATCATACTGTTCGAAACAAAAGGTTAAAGTGATTTAAGTTAACAAGTGCCGAGAATATCAAACCTGCGTTACATTGTAGATGAGCGCCTTTAATGTCCTTTTGTTCTTATGATTAATGAAAACCTAGAAGAAGACCTTTTAATTGGGTCTGTCACCGAAAGGCTAAAAAGAAAGTGTATGAACGGGGAGTCTGAATGAAGAATTGGTCATCGAATGAGAACTAACATGGTTCCTATAATGTACTCAGAACATATTCCCCAATTATTATAACTACAAGTATTGGTAAAACTATGATAGCACCCAACAGATATTGTGGTTGCCCAGTGCAGGCTGTACCAACTGTATTTCCTCCATTGCATATGTATTTTCCGGTATAACATACATACGTGTTACGAGTAGTGCCGCTGGCCATGGGTGCTCTCCCTGCCTGACTCCCTGCACGGACTGTACTGTGCTTCACATGATGCGATGTGAAAGCGAGTGGTCCGCTACTCCTTACCTGCCTCGCCGACTTCAGTTCTCAGAGATTTAAAGGGCCAGTGTACCATAACCAGCCGTTACAGTAAGATCCGGACATGGATCCCACCAAGGTGCCTCTGCCAAATGTCGCTGATCTATCTGCCATAGGGGCACAACAATCTCTACAGATTGAGCAACAAGCGCAACAGCTGAATCAGCTATCTGCAATGATGCAGCTTCTCCTGTCCGCTCAACATTGGCAGCAGCCTTCACTTGCTCCAGTGACTCCTCTGCAGCTTCCGTGACTTCCGTTGGCTCCAAATTGCGCCTGTCTCTATCGACAAAGTTCGAAGGGGAGCCTTAATTGTGTAGGGGGTTTGTGACCCAATGTTCTATGCATTTGGAACTTATGGCTGATCAGGTCCTGACAGAGCATGCCAAGGTGGCGTTCGTGGTCTGTCTTCTTTCCGGGAAGCCCTGGCCTGGGCCACACATCTCTGGGACAGAAATGATCCAGTGTCCTCCAATCTGCCTCAAGGGCCGAAACTGCATTTCTGAACCTCCATCAAGGGGACTCTACTGTTGGTGACTACGCGGTCCAGTTCTGCACTCTAGCCTCCGAATTGGCCTGGAATGATGAGGTGCTGTGTGCTACCTTTAAAAGGGGACTTTCCATTAGAGTTAAGGATGCTCTTGCTGCATGAGATCCTCGCTCTTCTCTGAGTGAGCTCATTCTCTTGTCCACTTGCATCGACGTGCGTTTTGCCAGAGGAGGAACTTCACAAAGAACGTGAACCAGTTCGGACACATAATTTTCTCCAGTGTTCCAGTAGCCACCTCATCCACCAACATTGCCTCCTGCAGGTGGACTGTGCCCATTTGTCCAAACAAGAGAGGTTCTGCCGACGTGAAGAAAACTTGTGCCTGTATTGTGCCAGCATGGAACATTTCCTCAGAAATTGTTCTCTACGGCCACCATGTTCAGAAAACGCATGCACCTAGGGCACATGGGAGAGGTGTCTCTAGGTGTGAACTCTCCCTCTCCTTGATTGACTATGGCAGTTCTGCAGGAGCTTCATTCCACGCCTCTGCCTTCCTGGATTCTGTTTCTGCAGGAAATTTTATCAACGCTTCTCTGGTCCACAAGCACCGTTTTCCAGTGACATGGCTTCGTCCATCAACGGTGAATGCTTGAACTTTGCAGTGCACTTTCGCACTGATCCACTTTTGTTGCAAGTGGGTTCTTTACACAAAGAGAAGATTGAGTTCTATGTCGTTCCTCATTGTACTTCGGAGCTTCTTCTCGGTCTTCCCTGGCTTTAACGTTACGCCCTGGTTCTCGACTGGCGAACTGCTGAAGTAATTCCCTGGGGACCTGTCTGCCAAAACCGCTATCTGGCGTCACCTTAGCCTAAGTATTTTCTACCTCCTTCATCTATGCTAGGTTTGCCTGTTCCATACCAAGACTTTGCAGACGTCTTCTGTGAAAAACAGGCAGAAAGTCCTCCTCCGCACCGTCGCTATGACTGCACGATTCACCTTCTGCCAGGGACAGAGCGTGCCAAGGTAGCATTCGTGGTCAGTCTTCTTTCTGGGAAGCCCTGGCCTGGGCCACACCTCTCTGGGACAGAAATGACCCAGTGTCCTCCAATCTGCCTCCTCGTCCCAAACTGCACTTCTGAACCTCCGTCAAGGGGACTCTACTGTTGGTGACTACGCGATCCAGTTCCACACTCTAGCCTACAAATTGGCCTTGAATGATGAGGTGCTGTGTGCTACCTTTAAAAAGGGACTTTCCGGTAGAGTTAAGGATGCTCTTGCTGCATGAGATCTCTTGCTGCACAGAAGCAGAGCAGAGCCCACGGGTCACATATCATTAGTTCCCTAATATGGGGACAGCATGCTGCGGCTGACAATTCATTCCCTGATGTTGGGACTGCGGGTGAGAAGCTGACAGCGTGCCAGCAGCAACCAGAAAAACTACTGAACTTCCTTCATGGAAAAGAGGTCAGTAAAAAACATATATGCTGTGGACAGCACAAAAGTTCTAAACTCGCTACAAACAGCCTAGATAACCATAAAACTGTGGTACCGGAGTACCCCTTTAATCTCTGCCTAGTCACCACAATATCTTCACTATATCTGGAGGCCTTTAAAGTATCACTCCACCAGAGGTAAAGAGCTTGCTCTCTGCTACCACCTATGGGAGGTGGCATCCCTTCAAGTCATACACAACTTTTTAAAAGAGCCTTGAAACATGACTGAAGAATATCAGTGATAAAATAAGTGATAATCTCTCCTAGAAAATATGTCATCTGTAGACAGATATTTCAATGTTCTATAGAGCAGGGTGCTGGTTGGCTAGTAAAGGGGTACCCTGCTTTGTATTGATGAGAGATAAGAACCTCAAAACTAATATTCCCTAATCGTATTACAAGGCTTTTCGAGGATCAAATATGATTTAAAGGGGTACTCCGGTTAAGCATATTTGTAAATTACTTCTCTTAAAAATCTTAATACTTCCTGTACTTTTTAGCTGCTGAATACTACAGAGGAAATTCTTTTCTTATTGGAATGCTCTCTGATGACATCACAACCACAGTTCTCTCTGCTGACGTTATTATAATAATAATAATGCTTTATTTATTGTTGTCCTTAGTGGGATTTGAACCCAAGTCCCCAGCACTGCAAGGCAGCAGTGCTAACCACCGAGCCACCATGCTGCCCTTAGCATACATCTGCTATGCATGGTTGCTAAAATGGACAGATGTCAGCAGAGAGCACTGTGCTTGTGATGTCATTAGTGTTCCAAAAAGAAAGGAATTTCCTCTGTAGCATTCAGTAGCTAATAAGTACTAGAAGGATTAAGATTTTTTTAATAGAAGTAATTTACAAATATGTTTAACTTTCTGCCACCAGTTGATTTAAAAGAAAAAAGGTCTTCACCGGAGTACCCCTTTAACTCCTTGGGGACGGAGGGCGTATGCATACGCCCTCGCGTCCCGTCACTTAAGGACGTAGGGCGTATCCATACGCCCTCAGTATTTCCGATCACTATCTATCAGCAGGCATCCCGTGGCAATGCCTAGGGGGTTCCTGAGACCCCCCCATGTCGGCGATCGCAGCAAATCGCAGGTCAATTCAGGCCTGCGATTTGCCGCGATCCGGGCAAATCGGGTCACTGATGACCCGATCTCCCGGAAAATAAGTGTGATCGGAGCTGTGAGAGACAGCTCCGACCAGCCTAAAGGATAGGAGCGAGGTGGCAGTTTGCCATTCCCTCTTATCCCCTGCCATTGGTCGGTCAGGCTGACCACCAATGGCAGGAGGGGGGCGGGGGTTTAGAGTTAATTTCCCCCCGCTCTGCCCACCGATCGAAGTCGGTACAGAGCGGGGGGAACACGGGAGGGAACATGGCCTGTCTTACCCGGACCTGCGGTGGCGGAGGCGGCGGCATCCCAGAGCAGCGGTTTCATCATCTGAGCGGTGGCCGGAATGTGCGTCGGAGAAGGCTGCAGTGAAGATCGCGATAAGTGATCTTCACTGTGGCCTTCTAAAAGCTGCAAAACTACAACTCCCAGCATGCCCAGACAGCCAAAGGCTGTCTGGGCATGCTGGGAGTTGTAGTTTTGCAATATCTGGAGGGTCACAGTTTGGAGACCACTGTGTAGTGGTCTCTAAACTGTGGTCCTCCAGATGTTGCAAAACTACAACTTTCAGCATGCACTGACTGTCTGGGCATGCTGGGAGTTGTAGTTTTGCAACATCTGAAGTGGCACAGTTTAGATACCACTATATGGTGGTCTCCAAACTGAAGCCCTCCAGATGTTGCAAAACTACAACTCCCAGCATTGCCAGACAGTCAGGGATGCTGGGCATGTAGTTCTTTAATATCTGGCCCTTCAGATGTTGCAGAACTACAACTCCCAGCATGCCTGGACAGTCTAGGCATGCTTGGAGTTGTAGTTTTGCAACATCTGGAGAGCTACAGTTTGGAGGCCACTACTTAGCGGTCTCCAAACTGTTCTTCCCCAGTTGTTGCATAACTACAACTCCTAGCATGCCCAGACTGTCCAGGCATGCTGGGAATTGTAGTTCTGCAACATCTGAAGGGCCAGATATTGCAGAACTACACGCCCAGCATCCCTAACTGTCTGGCCGTGCTGGGAATTGTAGTTTTGCAACAGCTGTAGGCACACTGGTTGGGAAACACTGAGCTAGAGTCTGTTTCCTAACTCAGTGATTCCAACCCGTGTGCCTCCAGCTGTTGCAAAACTACAACTCCCAGAGTGATCTGACAGACCGTACATGCTGGGAGTTGTAGTCTTGCAACAGCTGGAGGCACATGGGTTGGAATCACTGAGCTAGAGTCTGTTTTCTCAGTGGCTCCCCACCAGTGTGCCTACAGCTGTTGTAAAACTACAACTCCCAGCATGTACGGTCCGTCAGTGCTTTCTGGGAGTTGTTATTTTGCCACAGCTGAAGGTTTGGGGTGCCCCCCCATGTGAATGTACAGGGTACAGTCACACGGGCGGGTTTACAGTGGGTTTCCTTCAAGGAAACTTACTGTGAACCCCTGCCTGTGTGAATGTACCCTAAAAACACTACACTACACTAACAAATAATAAAAAGTAAAACACTACATATACACCCTTACACGTCGCCCCCCTCCAATAAAAATGAAAAACGTCTCATACGGCAGTGTTTCCTAAACGGTTCCTCCAGCTGTTGCAAAACCACAACTCCCAGTGTTGCCGGACAGCCATAGACTGTCCTGGGAGGATGGGAGGCTTGCAACAGCTGGAGGCACCCTGTTTGGGAGACACTACTGTAGGGTTTTGGTGGAGACAAGCCCCATCCTTGTAACCGGGTCCACCCCTATTGCAAATTCCTAATTTAGGCCTCAAATGCACATGGCGCTCTCTCACTTCAGAGCCCTGTCGTATTTCAAGGCAACAGTTTAGGGCCACATATGGGGTATCTCCGTACTCGGGAGAAATTGCGTTACAAATTTTGGGGGGATTTTTCTCCCACTATCCTTTGTAGAAATGGTACATTTTGTAAAAAAAACTGCACTTTAGTGAAAAATTTTTCTTTTCATTTACACATCCGAATTTAACGAAAAGTCGTCAAACACCTGTGGGGTGTTAAGGCTCACCGGACCCCTTGTTAAGTGCCTTGAGGGGTGTAGTTTCTAAAATAGTATGCCATTGTGTTTTTTTTTTTTTGCTGTTCTGGCATCATAGGGGCTTCCTAAATGTGACATGCCCCAAAAAACCATTTCAGCAAAATTCACTCTCCAAAATCCCCTTGTCGCTCCTTCCCTTCTGAGCCCTCTACTGCGCCCGCCGAACACTTGACCTACACATATGAGGTATTTCCTTACTCGAGAGAAATTGGGTTACAAACTTTGGGGGGCTTTTTCTCCTATTACCCCTTGTAAAGTTTCAAAACTGGGTCTACAAGAACATGCGAGTGTAAAAAATGAAGATTTTGAATTTTCTCCTTGACTTTGCTGCTATTCCTGTGAAACACCTAAAGGGTTAACAAACTTTTTGAATGTCATTTTGAATACTTTGAGGGGTGCAGTTTTTATAATGGGGTCATTTATGGGGTATTTCTAATATGAAGGCCCTTCAAATCCACTTCAAAACTGAACTGGTCCATGAAAAATTCAGATTTTGGAAATTTTGTGAAAAAATGGAAAATTGCTTCTGAACTTTGAAGCCCTCTGATGTCTTCTAAAAGTAAAAACATCTCAACTTTATGATGCAAACATAAAGTAGACATATTGTATTTGTGAATCAGTATATAATTTATTTGGAATGTCTGTTTTCCTTACATGCAGAGAGCTACAAATTTAGAAAAATGCAAAATTTTCTATTTTTTCATCAAATTTTGGAATTTTTCACCAAGAAATGATGCAAGTATCCACAAAATTTTACCACGAACATAAAGTAGAATATGTCACGAAAAAACTATCTCGGAATCAGAATTAAAATTACAAGCATTCCAGAGTTATTAATGCTTAAAGTGACAGTGGTCAGAATTGCAAAAACTGCTCCCGTCCTTAGGGTTATATTGGACTCCGTCCCCAAGAAGTTAAAGGGGTACTATGTATGTATATATATATATATATATATATATATATATATACTGTATACATAACAGCTCTAAAGCCATCACACTTGGATATGTTCCCTGTAAAATATCTTGCCTGATATGCATGGCTCCTGTGGCCTCTGTTGTCTTCTCTGGCTGCTTGCGATTCTTTGCCAACCTTCCCTCCCCTTGGTTCATCTCTGAGCAATCTGTAAGGACCCAAAGGGTCCAAATTGATGTTTAGTCTTGTTGCTATTGTTACACCTGTCTGCTGAGACTGGTCAGCTGACTTTGATGTGAGCACCTGGTCTGGGCCTATTTAAGCTGGCAGTCTACTCCCAATCCTTGCCTCCTAAACAGCTCTGTTTACTCCTAGATAGCTTTATACTGTATCTGTGATACCTGGCATTTTGACCCTTTGACTGTGCTCTCTGACTCTGGTAGTAGCGTTTTTGTACTTTGACAACTCCTGGTTTTTGACGCGTATAGTGGACTTTGACTTATTGTGTGTTAGTGTGTTAGTTTTGCTTATGTTAGTCTGTCTGCTTCCTACCGTACCCTGACCTGTGTCTGTATTATTGTATTTTATTACTTTGACAGTGACTCCCATCACTTGTCTAGGGAGGGACTGTCACCATGGTTACAGACCCGTCACCTAGGGCGGGTGCGTAAGTAGGCAGGGAAAGGGGAGTGAGCGAGAATAGTGTGCACTCCTTCCCTGCCCAGACATGACAGCATCATTGTAGCTCTGCTCTGCACACACCTCCCAGTTCTCAGCCATTGGCTGTCCGGGCATGCTGGGAGTTGAAGTTTGACAACATCTGGAGGACCACAGTTTGAGACCACTGATTTGAAGGACTGCTACCTCCCACAGGTGGCAGCAGAGAGGAAACCTTTTTCCCCTCTGCTAAGTTACTTTGTATGCCTCCAGATATAATGATGACAATATCCATGGAGTGCCATCATAGTTTTATCATTTCTATTATTTACAATACTAGGTGAATATGTTAGTGACTAGAGCAGTACTAGCTGTGAGGACATCTCTTATTTTGCTGTAGGGTCACTGAAGTTCTCTGTGAACCCATGGGACATTGCGCTATCTTGTTCTTTTGAACCATACTTCATGTTCCATTCTTTTTTATGTTACCTTTTCGTTTTTTGCTTGCTCTTAGCATGAAGCACATATCTCATGCGCACTCCCAGGGCCCTCTGACTCCTGTCACCAGCAGTCTATTTGATCTTCTTCTCCTTGATTCTTATTCTTGTAACACTTCTGCTTTCCGGACTGCAGTCATATCCTTGTGGTTATCTACAGTTCATTTTAGTTCTTTCCATGTTGTTTTTTTTTTCTATATTTTTTCCTGTCCTGACTTGTTTTCTGGTACTGAACCAATATCTAGGACTTTGACCTCTCCCCAGGTTTACACTCTCTCCTGCTAACTTTCCTTGTATTGTTAGAGTTAGTCTTTCCTGTATTGTTAGAGTTAGTCTTTCCTGTATTGTTAGAGTTAGTCTTTCCTTGTATTGTTAGAATTAGTCTTTCCTGTATTGTTAGAGTTAGTCTTTCCTGTATTGTTAGAGTTAGTCTTTCCTTGTATTGTTAGAATTAGTCTTTCCTGTATTGTTAGTTAGTTTTTCCTGTATTGTTAGAGTTAGTCTTTCCTATATTGTTAGAGTTAGTCTTTCCTGTATTGTTAGTTAGTCTTTCCTCGTATTGTTAGAATTAGTCTTTCCTGTATTGTTAGAGTTAGTCTTTCCTGTATTGTTAGAGTTAGTCTTTCCTGTATTGTTAGAGTTAGTCTTTCCTGTATTGTTAGTTAGTCTTTCCTGTATTGTTAGAGTTAGTTTTTCCTGTATTGTTAGAGCTAGTCTTCCCTTGTATTGTTAGTAAGTCTTTCCTGTATTGTTATAGTTAGTCTTTCCCGTATTGTTAGAGTTAGTCTTTCCTGTATTGTTAGAGTTAATCTTTCCTGTATTGTTAGTTAGTCTTTCCTGTATTGTTAGAGTTAGTCTTTCCTGTATTGTTAGTTAGTCTTTCCTGCATTGTTAGAGTTAGTCTTTCCTATATTGTTAGAGTTAGTCTTCCCTTGTATTGTTAGAATTAGTCTTTCCTGTATTGTTAGAGTTAATCTTTCCTGTATTGTTAGTTAGTTTTTCCTGTATTGTTAGAGTTAGTCTTTCCTATATTGTTAGAGTTAGTCTTTCCTGTATTTTTAGTTAGTCTTTCCTGTATTGTTAGAGTTAGTCTTCCCTTGTATTGTTAGAATTAGTCTTTCCTGTATTGTTAGAGTTAATCTTTCCTGTATTGTTAGTTAGTTTTTCCTGTATTGTTAGAGTTAGTTTTCCCTGTATTGTTAGTTAGTCTTTCCTGTATTGTTAGAGTTAGACTTTCCTGTATTGTTAGAGTTAGTCTTTCCTGTATTGTTAGAGTTAGTCTTTCCTTGTATTGTTAGAGCTAGTCTTTCCTGTATTATTAGAGTTAGTCTTTCCTGTATTGTTAGCGTTAGTCTTCCTTTGTATTGTTAGAGTTAGTCTTTCCTGTATTGTTAGAGTTAGTCTTTCCTGTATTGTTAGAGTTAGTCTTTCCTGTATTGTTAGAGTTAGTCTTTCCTGTATTGTTAGTTAGTCTTTCCTGTATTGTTAGAGTTAGTTTTTCCTGTATTGTTAGAGCTAGTCTTCCCTTGTATTGTTAGTAAGTCTTTCCTGTATTGTTATAGTTAGTCTTTCCCGTATTGTTAGAGTTAGTCTTTACTGTATTGTTAGAGTTAATCTTTCCTGTATTGTTAGTTAGTCTTTCCTGTATTGTTAGTTAGTCTTTCTTGTATTGTTAGAGTTAGTCTTTCCTGTATTGTTAGAGTTAGTCTTTCCTGTATTGTTAGTTAGTCTTTCCTGTATTGTTAGTTAGTCTTTCCTGTATTGTTAGAGTTAGTTTTTCCTGTATTGTTAGAGCTAGTCTTCCCTTGTATTGTTAGTAAGTCTTTCCTGTATTGTTAGAGTTAGTCTTTCCTGTATTGTTAGAGTTAGTCTTTCCTGTATTGTTAGTTAGTCTTTCCTGCATTGTTAGAGTTAGTCTTTCCTATATTGTTAGAGTTAGTCTTCCCTTGTATTGTTAGAATTAGTCTTTCCTGTATTGTTAGAGTTAATCTTTCCTGTATTGTTAGTTAGTTTTTCCTGTATTGTTAGAGTTAGTCTTTCCTATATTGTTAGAGTTAGTCTTTCCTGTATTGTTAGTTAGTCTTTCCTGCATTGTTAGAGTTAGTCTTTCCTGTATTGTTAGAGTTAGTTTTCCCTGTATTGTTAGAGTTAGTCTTTCCTGTATTGTTAGAGTTAGACTTTCCTGTATTGTTAGAGTTAGTCTTTCCTGTATTGTTAGAGTTAGTCTTTCCTTGTATTGTTAGAGTTAGTCTTTCCTGTATTATTAGAGTTAGTCTTTCCTGTATTGTTAGCGTTAGTCTTCCTTTGTATTGTTAGAGTTAGTCTTTCCTGTATTGTTAGAGTTAGTCTTTCCTGTATTGTTAGAGTTAGTCTTTCCTGTATTGTTAGAGTTAGTCTTTCCTGTATTGTTAGAGTTAGTCTTTCCTGTATTGTTAGAGTTAGTCTTTCCTGTATTGTTAGTTAGTCTTTCCTGTATTGTTAGAGTTAGTTTTTCCTGTATTGTTAGAGCTAGTCTTCCCTTGTATTGTTAGTAAGTCTTTCCTGTATTGTTATAGTTAGTCTTTCCCGTATTGTTAGAGTTAGTCTTTACTGTATTGTTAGAGTTAATCTTTCCTGTATTGTTAGTTAGTCTTTCCTGTATTGTTAGAGTTAGTCTTTCCTGTATTGTTAGTTAGTCTTTCCTGCATTGTTAGAGTTAGTCTTTCCTATATTGTTAGAGTTAGTCTTTCCTTGTATTGTTAGAATTAGTCTTTCCTGTATTGTTAGAGTTAATCTTTCCTATATTTTTAGTTAGTTTTTCCTGTATTGTTAGAGTTAGTCTTTCCTATATTGTTAGAGTTAGTCTTTCCTGTATTTTTAGTTAGTCTTTCCTGTATTGTTAGAGTTAGTTTTCCCTGTATTGTTAGAGTTAGTCTTTCCTGTATTGTTAGAGTTAGACTTTCCTGTATTGTTAGAGTTAGTCTTTCCTGTATTGTTAGAGTTAGTCTTTCCTTGTATTGTTAGAGCTAGTCTTTCCTGTATTATTAGAGTTAGTCTTTCCTGTATTGTTCGCGTTAGTCTTCCTTTGTATTGTTAGAGTTAGTCTTTCCTGTATTGTTAGAGTTTGCAGTCCATTGTATTGTCAGGGTTAGTCTTTCCTGTATCATTATAGTTAGTTTTTCCTGTATTGTTAGCGTTAGTCTTTCCTGTATTGTTAGAGTTAGTCTTCCCTTGTATTGTTAGTTAGTCTTTCCTTGTATTGTTAGAGCTAGTCTTTCCTGTATTGTTAGCGATAGTCTTCCATTGTATTGTTAGAGCTAGTCTTTCCTGTATTGTTAGCGATAGTCTTCTTTGGATTGTTAGAGTTATTCTTTCCTGTATTGTTAGAGTTTGTAGTCCATTGCATTGTCAGGGTTAGTCTTTCCTGTATCATTATAGTTAGTTTTTCCTGTATTGTTAGCGATAGTGTTTCCTGTATTGTTAGAGTTAGTTTTTCCTGTATTATTAGAGTTAGTCTGCTCTTATATTAGTGACCATTTTCCTTACGTGTCACTCTATACCTTTGTTGTTTGTTATTTTGACACTGAAACCACTGCATGTAGACAGGCAGGGACTGTCTTTGTGGTTGTGGATCAGTTATTTAGAACTGATACGCAATAGGAAGGGACAGAGGGTGTTGGCAAGTTCAGGACTTCATCTTATCCCTGCCCTACATGACAGTAATATTGTCCTAAAGGTAATATTGTTCTATAGGTTCCTGTTCATTAGTTCTCGAAATGTTGGTGTTGACTCCTCACCACATCCAACTGACTGCTGTAGGTGCTGACCTTCTGCCAGTATACCATAGCGATTGAGCTCTACCTGCCCTGATCCCCATCCAACTAAAATAGTCATGTGCCACATTTGTACTCAAAATTGTGCCCAGCTATGAGTCAGCCATTGGTAATAGAAACTACTCCACTCAACTTGTGGGAAAGTCCACACTTTCTTGTAGGGTCTAAGGATGATGAAATCATAATCCCTTAAAGATTAACTCTGATGATGGTCCAGCAGCAGAATACTGTTTAAATCTCCCAACAACTTTATAGCCCAAAACATCTATATGTAGAAAGGGAAACGAACCGGCACCGCACTACGTTAACCCCTCATATCCATGTTCCTATTATACTACAAAGAATGTATTAACTTCTGATAGGTGCAGCGGTGCTACACATCAAAGTCATTTAGAGCCAACAAATAAATGTAGCAAAGGAGAAAAGTGGTGCACTCACTGGAATGAAATCTTCAATCTTCCAACTTTATTTTCATGAATGAATGAAAAAAGAGTCTACAGATTCCGCAGCGCTTACAATTATGGGGTACAAACAAAGACAAGTATCAGACATAAAATTACACAATAACTATTCAAACAAGAGGTGTGGGGATATGTTGGGGATATGTTGGGGATATGTTGGGGATATGTTGGGGATATGTTGGGGATATGTTGGGGATATGTTGGGGATATGTTGAGGATATGTTGGGGATATGTTGGGGATATTTTGGGGATATATTGAGGATATGTTGGGGATATGTAGGGAATATGTTGGGGATATGTTGGGGATATGTTGAGGATATGTTGGGGATATGTTGGGGATATGTTGGGGATATGTTGGGGATATGTTGGGGATATGTTGGGGATATGTTGGGGATATGTTGGGGATATGTTGAGGATATGTTGGGGATATGTTGGGGATATGTTGAGGATATGTTGGGGATATGTTGGGGATATGTTGGGGATATGTTGGGGATATGTTGGGGATATGTTGAGGATATGTTGAGGCCAATTAGAGACTGTTGTAGGCCTGTCTGAAGAGATGTGTTTTTAGGCCACATTTGAAACTATGGATGTTGTTGTTGAGTCTGAGGGATTGAGGGATAGCATTCCAGAGAACCGGTGCAGCACGAGTGAAGTCTTGGAAACAGGAGTGAGAAGCTCGGATTATAGAAGATGTTAGTGTGAGATCATTAGCAGATCGGAGAGAACGTGTAGGATGGTAGACGGAGATGAGAGAGGAGATGTAGGGAGGTGCAGCATTGTGGAGAGCTTTGTGTGTGAGACTGAGGATTTTGTACTGAATTCTGGACTGAATTGGTAACCAGTGTAGTGACTAGCACAGGGAGGAGGCGTCGGTGTAGCGGCTGATTTAGTATTACATTTATTATTCTGTATGGGATTCACCCCTGAAAGGAAGTTATGTAGTCCTCTCATTGTCATTGTGGAGTTTTCTTAGTAGTTTCCCAGCTCCTCTCTCTCCCGACAAGAAGTTGAGTAATTCTCTCATTGTCAGTTTGACGTTTTCTCAGCAGCTCTCCACCTTCTCCCCTTCTCCTGACAGGAAGTTGTGTAGTCCTCTCATTGTCAGTGTGGTGTTGTCTAAGAAGCTCCCAGCTCCTCCCTCTCTCTTGACATAGAGTAGTGTAGTCCTCCCATTGTCAATATGGTGTCTCAGCAGTTCCTGTTCTTCGCCATCTGTCCTGACAGGAAGTTGTGTACTCCTCTCATTGTCAGTGTGGTGTTGTCTTTTCCACTCCCAACTCCTCCATCTCTCTTGACAGGAAGTTGTGTAGTCCTCTCATTGTCAGTGTGGTGTTTTCTCTCCAGCACCCGGGCTCCTCCCTTTTGAGCAATGACCCAGGCAGAGGAGCAGACAAAAAATGACTACAGCAGGTGCTGCAACCTCACTGATTGTGTAATAGTCTGATGTGAAATGAGGAGCGTCTGAAGTGCTGTGGGAAAGTGGGTTGGGCAGGGTGGAAGAACTATATTGAAGAGTTAAGGGAAAGCAATGCAATCTGGGAATTGTAGTCCTGTGCAACTGCTCAACTAGGAAGTACCAGACTAAGACCCCAATAGGAAATACATTTTTTGGTAGATTTTAAACTGGGACAATGCTATATGGCAGTGTTTTCCAAACAGTTTGTCTCCAGCTGTTGCAAAACTACAACTCCCAGCATGCCCGGACAGCCATAGGCTGTCCGGGCATGCTGGGAGTTATAGTTTTTCAACAGCTGGAGGCACACTGTTTGGAAAACACTGTCATAAGCTTTTGCATATTTTTTTTTTTAGATGATGTTGGAGTACCCCTCAAGTGATATTTCCCTTTAAAAAACGCATTGGGTCAATGAAGCCCCCAGTAATTGCTACGAAATAATTGGCGTTTGATAAACGGAGAGGGTTCGGAATCATTTAATGGCGCTCCTTGTATATTAACCACTCTCGGAATAACAATCTGCAGCCGTTAAACACGAACAGTAAATAAAAGTTAATAGATAATGTTCCTCCAGGACAGACTGAAATATAGGAGACACATTTCGGCTAAAGAGCGCTGAAGTTACAGAAATAAAGCAACATTAACTGTAGGAGAAATGTTAGGGTTTTACTTTTTCTGCTCGGAAAATATTTATACCGCCGAAGTCGCAGTTAATCTGTTCACTATTGCGGCACCATAGACGGGTATGTTCCTTGGCTCTTCCCCCGGCAACGACACATAAAGGTTAAATACAGGGGTCCTGCAGCTGCAAAAAACAGCGTCGTCCACGGGTAATAATAATAAATCAAGTGCCATAAAACGCCTTTTTACGTCACGGCGGCGGCATTATTTGTGCAGTAAGTGGAATAGCGCTACCAAATATACCCTGGGAAAGAGAAAATCACCTAACCAGCGTGATTGAGTGAATGGTGCTGAGTATTTGCAAGTATTTGCTATTTATTTTAGTGCATTTGCCGTACAGTCTATTTATTATTATGCATGAGAACAGTCACTATAAGGGTCACCACAATCACAGTTGCAACCAGGCCCCATAGTCCTTGGGGCTTATCTACTGTATAAAAATGCTAAATGTCAATAAAATGATGCACCAAAACATAGAGCTATATTCCTGAGTTTGAATGATGGAAAACGGACTCCTGCTATTGGGAACAGTGTTCCCGCTGTGGAAAAAGTGCAGGAAATCCATTCCCATGTGTTCCTGTAGAACTCGAAACCTGGTCGGCACAAACATAAGGCTGTTTAGGCAGCTGCCTTAGGGAGCCAAGACTGTAGGCTGAAAATCGTATGTCCTAACCGTTCTGGATCTGGCAGTACATTTTATGGGATGACTTGCCGTCCCAAGGAAGATCATAAATATTCTGCATCTAACTGTACATGCGTCCTAAGAGGCAGGCGATTGTGGTGGGGTCAGAAGATGGTAGCGAGGTGGTCAGGTCAGGGCTCAAGTCCTGCAGGAACTCATGGGAATGAAGCTCCTGGACTTTTTTCACAGCAGGAATACTGTTATTAGCAGGAGTCCTGAAGGACTAGCCTTTAAGTGGAAATCTTGGGTGAGTTCCCACACTTTTTCCCCCCCAGGAATTGACCCCTGAGGGTGGGGGATCTCAAAATGCACCTTTGCCTGTGTACACAAAAATCCTTGCGCCTGCCCTAACCTACCCACTCCCACCCTAGTAAAAGCACATAGCTTCAGGTGAGTTGCCCTGCACTCCTTCCTTTCCCATTGGTTGCCACCCAATAATAGCCCGAGAAGACCCTGACACATGTAATGGGGCAGAGGAAGCAAAAACATTTTGCACACGGTCTGGACCACTTGTGGATCCCACTGATGGACGTGGAGCCTAGTGGGAGAAGGGAACAGTTATTGGGCAGAGAATTGGACTTTGATCAGCCAGCCACCACCCCATTTGAAGAGGAGCCCCAATGATGCAACAGTTAAGTGACCACAAAAGTACCAAGAACCCATTAATATTGCACAGAGCAACATAGGGCAACAAGTTCCAAATGGGTTTAGGGCTCTGTGGGGTTGAAGGCAGGAAATTGACTTCACCGGTTTCTTGTGGTGAGGCACCGTACTGGACATGGTACCTTCATCCAGGATCCCCAGGAGTCTTGAGATTATAGCAGCTGCTTTTACTTAGGCAGCCAGATACCTGTTTCTCTGTCCCAAGAACTGAACAACATACAGTTAAAGGGGTACTCCACTGCTAGACATCTTATCCCCTATCCAAAGGATAAGGGATAAGATGTCTTCTCGCGGGGGTCCTGCTGCTGGCCCCCATAGCAGCAACCACCCACCAGCATCTCATCCCACCCCCACGATCTCCGTTACTGCAGCAGTGGTCGTGACATCACGGTCATTCCCCCTTGTGATGTCAAGCCACGCCTCCTCCATTCATGTCTATGGGCGGGGTCATGTCAGCCAACATGCCCCTCCCATAGACATTAATGGAGCGGGCGTGACATCACGAGGGTGTGTGGCTGTGAGGTCACGATCACGGCCTCCGGCTCCGAGCATTCTGAACTAAATGTGCACCTTTAAGGAACAGGTTACCCCGGTTATTTTTTTCTACACCAGTGTTTCCAAAGCAGTGTAGCTCCAGCTGCTGCAAAACTTCAACTACAGGCACGCCCGGACAGCTGTTGGCTGTCCTATCATGCTGGGAGGTGAAATTTTGCAATATCTAGGGGGCCACAGTTTGAGACCACTGGTCTACACAGTGTATGGTTGTAGGATATCAGGTGTTATTTTTGCCGTATTCAACTTAAAACGCGTCAAATCCACATTTGTGACAATTATGTTTTTCAATATGTAATTAATAAATTTGTGTTTTTTATTTTTCATCTGGTGCTGGATACAGTATTTTTACTTCGGGATATTGTTCCTCATTGACAGTCCAATAAACATTCCGTAGCCAATGCACAAGGTTGAAGGGAAGCTGAACACTAAAAGAAAGCTGAACGCTGAAGGGAAGCTGACTGTGCAATTTATTGGATTTTTTTTTTCTTTTTGGCAAAGATAAGATTAATATAATGATGTTGGATAGCACTGAAAATTTATAAATTTGTGTTTTAAACATTTCATCTGGTGCTGGATACAATACAATCCAGGATATTCTTCCTCATTGACAGTCCACCAAACATCCTGTAGCCAATGTACGAGGCTAAAGGGAAGCTGAACGCTGAAGGGAAGCTGCATGTGCAATTTTCTGTATTCATTTCATTTTGACATATAAAAAATTAATATAATGATGTTGGATATTATTGAAAATTATTACATTTGTGTTTTTTACTTTTCATCCGGTGTTGGATACAATATATTTACTTCGGGATATTGTCTTCATTGACAGTCCACCAAACATCCTTAGTAAAAAGTAAATATAAAAGTAAAAAAAAAAAAATGATATAATGATGTTGGATGTTATTGAAATGTACTGTATTCATACAAAATGATATGCAAACCATAATCTTGTTACAAAGTCCACACCTTCTTGAAGGGTGTTAAAGATGAACCCCAGGGGGTTCCTAAAAGGGGTACTCCAGTGGAAAACAAATCTTTTCAAATCAACTGGTGCCAGAAAGTTATACAGTTATATTTTACTATGGGGAATTGTTTCTACTCTGGACGGTCCCTGAGAGAAACAGAGGTGGCAGCAGAGAGCACTGTACAAAATACAAGATATAGTTCACTGTTGGTACTGTCCTACCGGAACGGCTAAATATGTACTGCAACCGCTACATTTGAACCCTTTTGAAGTGTTGTACTCCCGGTGCTCATCCATGGAACAGCTCCAATTCAATCAATAAGAAAAAATGTGCAGGCACTCAGATCATCTGCGTCTTTCTTTACTTCAACAGGTCAAATAACAATGACTAGCTGAGGTTGTCCAGGCATTGTTATGTGACTTGTTGGAATAAAGAAAGACGCAGATGATCCGAGTGCCTCTGCATTTCTTCTCATTGATTGATGCAGAGAGCACAGTGGTCAGACTAGAAAGAACTACACAACTTCCTGTGGAACATACAGCAGCTGATAAGTACTGGAAGAATTAAGATTTTTAATTAGAAGTAATTTACAAACTTTCTGGCACCAGTTGATTTGAAAACAGTTGTTTCCCACCAGTGTATCCATGTAAAGGGGTATTCCAGGAAAAAACTTTTTTCTATATATCAACTGGCTCCAGAAAGTTAAACAGATTTGTAAATTATACAACAAAGTAGAAAAACGTGCACTCACCGCCGGTAAACTGCTGCAGGCCCACTGTCCGGGATCACCACGGCATAGACGGAGACGGAACGTCCTTCTTCTGGCCTCTTATGTCCGAAACAGCCAGCGTAGCCTCTGAGCGCCCCTTACCGTCTCCGTCTATGCCGTGGTGATCCCGGACCAGTTTACCGGCGGTGAGTGCACGCTTTTCTCCTTTGTTGTATATATTGATACTTCATCTAGTGTGTGCTGCCTATTGATTGCATCGGGTCCGGACACTCCCAGTGACTACCTTGCGGTATTGTATATTTGCATCTATCTGCTTAGCTACGTGGTGTGCTCTCTCCTTCTAGTATTGCCTAAGATTTGTAAATTATTTCTATTAAAAAAATATTAATCCTTTCAGTACTTATGAGCTTCTGAAGTTAAGGTTGTTCTTTTCTGTCTAAGTGCTCTCTGATGACACCTGTCTCGGGAAACGCCCAGTTTAGAAGAGGTTTGCTATGGGGATTTGCTTCTAAACTGGGCGTTTCCCGAGACACGTGTCATCAGAGAGCACTTAGACAGAAAAGAACAACTCGACTTCAGAAGCTCATAAGTAGTGAAAGGATTAAGATTTTTTAATAGAAGTAATTTAAAAATCTGTTTAACTTTCTGGAGCCAGTTGATATATAAAAAAAAAGTTTTTTCCTGGATAACCCCTTTAAATTCTGCACCCCAGTCAAGCAGATTGCAATCCAAAGTATCCATATTTCGGTACATGACTGCAACATCCTCCATCAACACTACCTGCAATAAGCTCAATACATCCACAGGCATCAAATTCTCATTACATAGAAGGACCAAGTGTCAACACGTAAGATATCGATGATATTCCTTATCACGTTCTATTAATATAAACATTAATATACATACTGGAAATGTATAGGACATGTACAGTGACCCCCCGACCTACGATGGCCCCGACATACGATCATCAGAGGCCATCGCATGTTGAAGGCAGCATCAACATACGATGCTTTTGTATGTCGGGGCCATCGCATAAACGGCTATCCTGCAGCGCAGACTGCTTCAGCTGCCACCGGATAGCCGTTTACGGTGCCCCGTCCGCTGACGATCACTTACCTGTCCTCGGGGTTCCGGCGCGTGCTCTTCGGGATGCCCTGCATCGTCGGCGCTCTTCATCGTCACCATCACGTCGCTGCGCACGCCGTCCCGTCATCCAATAGGAGCGGCATGCGTAGTGACGTGATGGTGGCGACGGAGAGCGAGGATGCCGGGGAAGCAGAGGCCTTGCCGGAGCGGCGGGGACACCTCGGGGACAGCGGTGCCGAGCGGTGACGGTCCAGAGCGGCGGGGACACGTGAGTATAACCTCCAATACCAGTAGTGGTCTTCAACCAGCGGACTTCCAGATGTTGCAAAACTACAACTCCCAGCATGCCCGGACAGCCGTTGGCTGTCCGGGCATGCTGGGCGTTGTAGTTTTGCAACATCTGGAGGTCCGCAGGTTGTAGACCACTGTCCTGTACTTTACATTGCACGGATCCCTCAACATACGATGGTTTCAACAAACGATGGTCCATTTGGAAGGGATTACCATCGTATGTTGAGGGAGCACTGTACGTGGTGCCTCTTACTGTCACTTTTTTAATATTAAAATGACTTGATCTGCTGTCTGTGCCGGAATATTCCAGCAAGAATAAATAATTTAATAATTTTTTCGTTGCTGGCGCTGAATCCTATAACGTAAGTCTCTCAGGGTTGGGATTTCTCATCCGATATCAGACAATCCTCCCTAACCGGGATAATTAGCAGTCGGAATCTATTATCTGTCATTTATATGTTGGAGACGTCCATCAACTTCTAACTTATCGGCTGCCAGATGGAAAGGAACTTGGTTGTTCAACAGTATCGGGTGACAGAACAAACTCATTATTGTGGGAGATTTTCGATTCTGTCGTGAAGCTGCCGCCCAACAATACGTAAGCGCTCACTTATTAGATGCAGTCATCCTCTAGGCGCTGTGCACAACATTCTCCAACCGTCATGTAAAAACACATATTGTTTCACTAAGTGTCTGATTATACAAGAAACGTGTGCATGTGGGGTGTTACCTTGTTTTAATGTATTAATTTTGTTGCCTATATCATGCACACTCACCATCACTAGTCCTGCAGCGCCAATTGTTTTATTCCAGCACAGCTGCATCTATGTGTTTCATTACTGTAACTGGGACATGTGATCACCAGCCTGACTCTTCAGATCTTCCAGAGCCTAATGGTCAGAATAGGACGTCAGCTCTGAGGCTGATTTACTGTAAGATGACATCATCACCTACCAGATTCCTCCCCTCCCAGCTCTATCTGTTATCTCCAAGGGATCAGGATATATAGTAGTTATACATCTCCCCTCCAGATCTATCTGTATACTGCTGCTGCTATCTCTATGGGATCAGGATATATAGTAGTTATACATCTCCCCTCCAGATCTATCTGTATACTGCTGCTGCTCTCTCTATGGGATCAGGATGTATACTAGTTATACATCTCCCCTCCAGATCTGTCTGTATACTGCTGCTGCTATCTCTATGGGATCAGGATATATAGTAGTTATACACCTCCCCTCCAGCTCTATCTGTATACTGCTGCTCTCTCTATGGGATCAGGATATATAGTAGTTATATATCTCCCTCCAGATCTATCTGTATACTGCTGCTGCTCTCTCTATGGGATCAGGATATATAGTAGTTATACACCTCTCCTTCCACTCTATCTGTATACTGTGGCTATCTCTATGTGATCAGGATATATAGCAGTTATACACCTCCCCTCCAGCTCTATCTGTATACTGTTGATATCTATTAGGGATCATGACATAGAGTAGTTATTCACCTCCCCTTTAGCTCTATCTGTATACTGCTGTTATCTCTATGGGATCAGGATACAGTGACCCCCCCCCCCCCCCCCCCGACCTACGATGGCCCCGACATACGATAATTTCAACATTCAATGGCCTATCAGAGGCCATTGCATGTTGAAGGCAGCATCAACATACGATGCTTTTGTATGTCGAGGCCATCGCATAAACGGCTATCCGGCAGCGCAGACTGCTTCAGCTGCCACCGGATAGCCGTTTACAGTGCCCTGTGTGCTCCGGTGATTGTCTCCTACCTGTCCTCGGGGCTCCGGACCGTCCTCTTTGGGATCCCCTCCATCACCGGCGCTCTCCATCGTCCTCATCACGTCGCCACGCACGCCATCCGATCATGCAATAGGAGCGGCGTGCGTAGTGACGTGACAATGGCAACGTGAGAGCGACGTTCCCGGCCAGCAGAGACGTTCCGAAGCGTCAGGGAAACCACTGGGACGCGGCGGCAGCAATGGAGCGCAACATCCAGGGCAGCGGTGACGGTCCGGAGCAGCGGGGACAGGTGAGTACAACTTCCTATACTTTACATTGCACGGATCCCTCAACATACGATGGTTTCAACAAACGATGATTCATTTGGAACGGATTACCATCGTATGTTGAGGGATTACTGTATATAGTATTTATACACCTCCCTTCCAGCAATATCTGTATACTGCTGCTGCTATCTCTATGGGATCAGGATATATAGTAGTTATTCACCTCCCCTCCAGCTTTATCTGTATACTGCTGTTATCTCTATGGGATCAGGATATATAGCAGTTATACACCTCCCTTCCAGCAATATCTGTATACTGCTGCTGCTATCTATATGGGATCAGGATATATAGTAGTTCTTCACCTACTGTGAGGCTGTGTGTAACTCTGGTTGTTGGTAGCCGACTTCATGCAACGTGTTCCATTGCTTACCTTTGCCAAGACACATGCTTGGTTCTCCCTCCTTGCTGCAGGCTCTGGACTTCTTTCTCTGCATCATCACAGACAGAGACAATTTCTGGCACACCCTGTAGGGGGCGCACGCATGCATATGCTGTCACTTTATGGATCCATTCATGTCGCTGATTCCTGTCCTCCTCCAATCTCTGCCAGGTACCATCTATATAAGATCATTCCTCCCTTCCTGTGGTGCCTGAGAAACTTGTTTATCTTCACAGCAAAGGTGTAAAATGTAAGGTGGTCCTAAGTGTCAGCTGACATTTCTCCCCAGAGGATAGCAGTATACATGCTTCTATGTTATTTTGTTCTTCTCTTGGTGTTTATGGCCTCTAGATGCCTAACGTAGATCTAAACATTGTCCACATATTCACCAGCTGTTATGATGGATTTATAGGAGCTAATATAGTCTATATAGGTAAGAATACAGTGGTGTTTTTGTATCAGATTTCTACAGTGTTCAATGCGGAGTTGCCCGGATGTCTCATCTCATGGCACCACCCGAGGCCTACAGGTGCAGTCTATATACCGAATGCTGATTCATTTCCAGAAATACACTATGCAGATTGTGCTGCGCACGATTCTGTAAGGAATCTGCCTAACATAACTCTCCATATGTTAAAATATGGTAAACTGCTCTGGCTGCAGAATTCCTATTCATCTCTTCCCTGGCTTCATCACTCATATGCATTGGTTTTACTCTTCTTTTTTACATGTCTTCTTTCCAGCCTTGTATCAGTTCCCGGCTTGAGTTGCATTTGATATCTCAGTTATCTGCATATGAATTGTGACATGAATGTAGGAATCATGCATAAGCAATTCTACATGTTAGATGTCACTTCTCCTGTTTAATATATGGACATCCATCTGCAGCATTACATACTATTGCATGATTCTTATTTTCGGGAACTTTCAATTGTAACTTGAACATCTCTATTATGTTAAAGGAGAACTCCAGAATATAAAAATTGTCCCCCATACTGCCGGCAGTAAAAAAAAATAAAGATGTACATACCTTCCTCCGCTCCCCCGGGGCCTCCAGTAACCGGCTCCGGTCTCCCTCGCGATCCTCTTTCTTGTTGCCGGTGGTCGGCGAGCCATACTGCGCTCAGCCATACGGCCGGCGATAGGCTGAGTGGCAGTGTGACGTTTTCGGCCCCGGCAGCAGGTGCCGGTGTAGTGAAGAGTTTTGTGTCTTGAAGGGTTCTCACACTGCCGCTCAGCCTATCGCCGGCTGAGTCGGGACTTCACTGCGGCCGGTGATTGGCTGAGCGCAGTATGACTCGCCGACCACCGGCAGCCAGAAAGAGGATAGAGGCGGAGACCGGAGCCGGTTACTGGAGGCACCGGGGGAAGGTATGTACATCTTTATTTTTTTACTGTTTGCAGTATGGGGGACAATTTTTATATTCTGGAGTTCTCCTCTAAGGAGCTGATCACATGTAAATATATACAAAGAATTAAGATTGACTGTAATCTTTATCAACTTGTATTCATCCAGTCCACTAAGAGCTCTAAAGCTCCTCTCTTATATATGGATTTTGGAAGATGTTCCTTACATATTGTCTACCTATAATTTCTCCTTAAAGGGGTTCTCCAACTTAAGGTGACTTTAGTAATTAAGTGTGATACAGAAATGAACATACTTACCAATGATCTGTGCTTGTGTTTGTGGCAAATGGCCATGTCCTGTGTCCCATATAATGCTGCTGGTTTGTCTTTGGGAACTGGCTACTTCCTGTTTCTGTGGCCTCCGTCAGACTACAATCCTCATGATCCTTTGTTTCAAAGTGGGAGGTGACTTATTTCCTTCCCCCACATTGGTCGCCCCACCCATTGCAGCACAGCCGCGCTCACTTTGATCACATGACTTGCTCAACATCACCTGACACACAAGCTGTGGATCTGTGTGATGATGAATGCACATGTGCAGAGGTAACATCATCAGGGGGCTGGATTCACACACAACAGAAAAAGCAGCCAAGCCCCCTTTCACCATCTGAATTGTGATGTATTGTCTTGGGCTGCACAACATGCTGGGAAAGGTCCTAGACAACACCTAATTTGTAGGCTGAAGAAAATGAACTTCTGGGGGGAAAAAAAGCAAAATAAATTTGATACCAGCCACCAAACACAGGTAAGTGAAGTACCAAAAATCCTGGAATACCCCTTTAAAGGGGTACTCCACTGGAAAACATTTTCTTTTAAATCAACTGGTGCCAGAAAGATAAACAGATTTGTAAATTTCTTCTATTAAAAAATCCAATACTTCCAGTACTTTATGATGTATACTACAGAGGAAGTTCTTTTCTTTTTGAATTTCCTTTCTGTCTGACAACATGCTCTCTGCTGACACCTCTGTCCATTTTAGGAAATTTCCAGAACAAGAGAGGTTTGCTATGGGGATTTGCTCCTACTCTGGACAATTCCTAAAATGGACAGAAGTGGCAGCAGAGAGCATGTTGTCAGATAGAAAAGAAATTCAAAAAGAAAAGAACATCCTCTGTAGTATACAGCAGCTGATAAGTACTAAAAGGATTGGGATTTTTTAATAGAAGTAATTTACAAATCTGTTTTACTTTCTGGCACCAGTTGATTTAAAAGAAAATGTTTTCAAGTGGAGTACCTCTTTAAATGTGCGCTGTCAGATACAAAAACTTTTCATATGTTGTAAAGCATGTATAACCAATAGGTTTTGCAATTGCTTTCATTAGAGATTTTTCAGTATTTCATACAGAAAAATCGAATCAGACAACTGCCACCCCCCCCCCCTGCCTGCTTGGACACATACTAGTCCTGATGTGTCCATGCGTCATCACCTATGTCATGGACACACTTCCTTGATTGACAGCTGAGCGCAGGGCTCACAGCTGGAGGAAAAATCCTCCCACTGTCAGCTTGTGTCCCTCTACTGTCAGTGAGGACAAGCTGGGAGTTGTAGTTTTGCTAATGCTAGGGCAGATGTGAGCAGACAGCATACTGAGGGAGGGGGCGGAGACCTGTACCGTGAGGCCACGCCCCCTCCCTTTGAGAGAAATTCAGACTAGTTGAGCTAAATCAAAAGTGTAATAAAAAAATACATAGAGGTGCTAGACACATAAAAATTAGATGTACATGGTCAGGATTAGGTACTGAGTGACATATTAAAAAAAAAATGTTGTTGGATCTGACGGGTACGCTTAAATGTTATTTTTTCCGTGTAGCCCCCATCCCATTTAGTTGTAGTAGCTCTTGAGCCAGAAAAATTCATCCCTATACCATATGTCAGGTTTATTGGCAGATTTCAAGGCAGATGATTTAGTGTTCCCCATCTAAATAGAAAAAAAATAAACATACTTACCTAGCCCGGGTCCCCTGCTGATCCCATGCAGCTACTGTTTTGCAATTCTTCTCTATTCTTCCTGCTTCTTTGATACAGGACCTACAGGCTCAGCCAATCAGTAGCCAAGATGGGACACCAATGCGGTCAGTGATTGGCTGAACTGGTAGGTTCTGCATTGAGTGCTTGAGAGCAAAAAACGGGGGACCAGACAGGAGGTGAACAGGTGCTGTGGGGAACCTATACAAGGTGGGTATGTTACCCCCCTCCCCCAGCACCATATTAGTTTTTATAAGACCATTTAAAGCCTTGATTGATGGTATCAAGTCAGATGACAACTCTGGTTACCTAATGGATCTCCGGATAACTCGGACATGAATAGGGCACTCACCAGTAATGGAGAAAGGTTTTTATTGAATGACAGATAGTTGACAAAACATGCAGCGGGGAGAAACACAGACAGCACTTGGAACCATAACCCACTCTTTTATCTGCTCTTCGCTGTCCCTCATATCATAGCCATGGTGTATTGTTCCCACATCACAAAGCACATACCCATGTCAGCATCAGGTTGGGCCGGGGCCTATACTGGAAGTTGTGTAGTTCTTTCCAGTCTGACCATAGTGCTCTCTGCTGCCACCTCTGTCCGTGTCAGTAACTGTCCAGAGCAGGAGCAAATCCCCATAGCGAACCTCTCCTGCTCTATACAGTTCCTGACATGGACAGAGGTGTCAGCAGAGAGCACTGTGGTCAGACTAGAAAGAACTACACAACTTCCTGTGGAGCATACAGCAGCTGATAAGTACTGGAAGGATTAAGATTTTTATATAGAAGTAATTTACAAATCTACAAGCGCAACAGAGAAGGGGAGGGAACTCTTGAGAACATTATCACCTTATATCAGTAGAACGGTCCTCGGTGACCTGGGTCAGTGTCTCCTGCGGGGTGCACATACGACAGTATGAAGTATCACGTACATGCACTCACCGCAAAGCAGAGACAGTCAGATGTGAAGGTCCGGTGACGGGGTGCCGGGTCTCGGCATCGGCGCTGGCATGTGGTGCTCGGAGGCTACACCGTCAGTTTCGCACGTAAGTGCGTGCTTCTTCCGGCCTCACGAGGCCGGAAGAAGCACGCACTTACGTGCGAAACTGACGGCAACTTTCTGGCACCAGGTGATTAGAAAACATTTATTTTCCACCAGAGTACCCCTTTAAATTTGAATTACACTGCAAAAGTCAGGGATGCATAAAGAGAGGCTTACCAATCAGAACCCCCTATCCCAAACTATAAGTAAGATCAGCTGATCCAAAGCAATCCATTGCCTAACAACTGCCCCAAAGAAACTAATAGATAGGAGAAGACGAAATAGCAGGATGATCTGTGATTTTTGTATTAAACTTTCCCACTGTTTCATGATGTTTCCTTTACAGATTCCCAGTCAGATCCTTGTCAGCAGTGACATTTATCTCAAATAAAATATCCCCATCTGACGTTCCCGGGTGATTGGTGGTATAAAAAACTTTGGTGTCTTCGGATTAATAATATATCCTGCCTGACAGTCATTGGAACCTGTAACACCTGATGGTAGCCCCGATGTAGTGACAACACTACACGTGCCGCCGGCACTGAATGTATCAGGGACTACGAGCGGCTGTTTCATAATAACTTTCTGTGGAGTAGAAAATGATTTCGCTGTCAGCTGCCGATAGGTGAGTGCGCTGCCGGGCCACCAGGAGGCCTGTCACTGCAATGGTTAATGTGGCTCTGGGTCTCTTCATCTTAAACAAAAAGTCAAACTTTTTCCTTTAACCCCTTAAAGGGGTACTCCGGCATCTTGTACTTAGACATCTTATCCCCTATCCGAAGATACCTGATCGTGGGGGTCCCGCCGCTGGGGACCCCCGTGATCTTCCACGCCGCACCCCGTTAGAATCAGCCCCCGGAGCGTGTTCGCTCCTGGTCAGATTACTGTCGATCACGGGGACGGAGCATTTTGACATCACGGCTCCGCCCCAGTGTGACGTCACAGCTCCGCCCCTCAATGCCCCTTTTTTTACACTTCATACTTTTTATTTAATTTTTTACACTTTTTACAGGTTATACTATGCTGCAATACATTTTTACTACAGCACAGTATGACCTGATGAGCTGCACACACTACAGCCTCTGGCTGGATCTCACAGGCTTCCGTAGCAGGCAGACAGGAGGTCATGATCTGACCTCCTGCTGCCATAGCAACCAACGGCGACTCACGATCGTATCGCAGCGCCACCGTCGGTGAACAAGGGGAGAGCGATCCCCCTGTCAACACTATAGATGCTGTGATCAGGATTGATCACGGAATCTAGGGGGTTAATGCTGCCGGTACTGGCACGATCGCAGCTCCGGCAGCTGCGGCGGGACTCCGGCTGTCCCATCGCCAATCTCCAGCGGCAGTGCCGGAGATCGCTAGGACGTATGCATACGTCCAAATGCGCGAACATGTCGGTTGGACGTATGCATACGTCCTATAGCGAGAAGGCGTTGAAGGGGTAGTCCGCCCCTAGACATCTTATCCCCTTTCCAAAGGATAGACGATAAGATGTCTGATTGCGGTGGTCCCGCCATTGGGGACCCTGCTGCACCCGGCATTCATTTAGAGCGTCGGGTGCAGCAGCGGAGGCTCGAGATGTCATGGCCATGCCCCCTCAATGCAAGTCTATGGGAGGGGGCGTGACAGCCATCACGCCCCCTCCCATAGACTTGCATTGAGGGGCTGTGGTCGTGATGTCACTAGTCTCCGATGCTGCACCCAAGGCTCTAAACAAATGCCGGGTACAGCAGGGAGATTGCAGGGGTCCCCAACGGCATGGCCGTGATGTCACGACCCTCCGCCCTGCAATGCCAGTAATCAGACATCTTATCCCGTATCCTTCCGATAGGGGATAAGATGTCCAGGGGCAGAGTACCCCTTTAATTTTGAACTCAAACCTCAGACTTCATCTATTATCAAATTGCATTTACAAATTTCCCTAATGCTGTTTGTAACGCTATCAGGGACTATTAGTGGAACCAATCACATTAAAACAGTCACAATAAAGCAGAGTCCCTGTATCTGGGGTCCCTGATACTGTCAGTAGAATAATGGCACCAACTGTAAATGGGGAAGAGTTGTCGGTGGTCCATCGGTATGTGACTGTAGTCCATATATTCATCTCAAACATCAGATTATACAGATTATATATATTTCTTTCCAGTCTGACCAAAGTGCTCTCAGCTGACACCTCTGTCCATGTCAGGAACTGTCCAGAGCAGGAGAGGTTTGCTATCTACTCTGGACAGTTCCTGACATGGACAGAGGTGTCAGCAGAGAGCACCATGGTCAGGCTGGAAATAACTACACAACTTACTCTGTAGTATACAGCAGCTGATAAGTACTGGAAGGATTACGATTTTTTAATAGAAGTCATTTACAAATCTGTTTAACTCTCTGGAGACAGTTAGTATACCCCTTTAACAATTCCACATGGCGATGAAACCTGATGCATTAACTTTAACCTCACACATCCTTTCTAGAAAAAACAAAAATAGATTCATCAAATAATTTAGCTAAAGACAGACAGCGCGGTAAGAAAATGTATTGCATTGTGCACGGATCCATAACTATTAATGGCATAATGAGACCTGAAAGAATTAATTTTCATGCCGGCGTTCATTGGGAAACTTTTTTTTTTTTTTCCTCGTTCGAGAAGATTGTTAAAATTTAACACAATAAATCGAATCAGAGTGAATTAATAGTTTTGTTTTGCAAATTAATTTAGATATTAAAAATTACGTTTTCAACCCGATCTGTTACTCCAATTAAATATCAACTCAATGCTCCTTTTTTTTTTTTTTTTTTTCTTAAACTAGAATTTAGTCTTTGAAGTGTTCCTATTAATCTCCATGATTCAGAGATGCTTAAAATTCCATGAAAGTCCATTCTGCTACCATTCCTGTGCATCACTTACAGTAATTTATTTTCAGAACATAAATCTATTTATAAATGAAAATCCTATTAAGAGAAGACAAGAAAAATTAGTCCAATGTTTTGCATTGGTAGAGTCGAAACGAAATGAGTGGCCTAACCCGAAGTGACATTTACAAATTACCTGTTAATTTAAACTGGGTTGAAGGATGACAGAGTTTAGTTGGACTGACAAGAACTACCAATGGAATGACAGTCAGACCTGCTCTGGTCATAAAGCCCTTTGCGGTTAACACGTTTTGGAAGGACGAGGAGGCTTTTCTTTATTGCAGCAGATTTTTGTTTCGAAAACAGTTTGTCGAAATATTAGAAAGAAATTATCCGCTTCCAAAAAGTAAAGGAAAGGTTAGAACGAGCTGTTTAGGGGGCTAACGCTAAACCCCGGCTTAGTAATGGACTCCATCTACGAGACTTCTTCCACTAAGCCGGTAATGTAAATAAAATAAAAAAACACAACACATAAAAAAAAAATTATTACAAAAAACACTCCCCTATAAGCCCTCATTACTCATTATTTAAATAAAAAAAAAAAAAACGCTGGTCATCAATGTAGTCCACCGAATCCGAAGTAGTGCTCCACATAAACGTATTTGAAACAAAAAGAAAAATAAGACTCGTGAAGGCAATGGGCATCGGTATTGTATGTATCCACCTTCAAAAAGTAAAGTAATTATGACTATTATAGAACACCTGCCATAGTATGAAGCACATCTGTAGTCTAGGAAACAAATTCATGTAAATGAATAGCATTAGCACCTTGCAGATGGCGCGGTGTAATGGACTAAAAATAGGTGAACGGTGAAGATGACTGCTTGTTCTAGAAGCAATGCAGGTACAAAGGGTTCTAGTTTTGGGATTCCATTTCAGGAGAAGACATTTTATTTGTTTATGAGACGGCTTCCACTAAGTCTGTAATGTAAATAATTTTTTATTTTATTTAAAATTATTTAAAAAAACACTTCCCCATGAGTCCTCATTAATCATTTTATTTAAATATAAAAAAATAATAAATAAAAAACCCTTGTCATCGACGTAGTCCACCGAAACGGAAGTAGTCCTCCTTAATTGTTTGTGAGATGGCTTCCACTAAGTCTGTAATGTAAATAAAAAATAAATAAATAAATACAAATTATTACAAAAAACACTTCCCCATGAGCCCTCATTAATCATTTTATTTAAATATAAAAAATTAAAAAAAACCCTGGTCATCGACATAGTCCACCGAATCGGAAGATGTCCTCCTTTTTTGTTTATGAGAAGGCTTCCACTAAGTCTGTAATGTAAATAAAAAAATTAAAAAAATACAAATTGTTACAAAATACACTTCCCCATGAGCCCTCATTAATCATTTTATTTAAATATAAAAAAATTTAAAAAACCCTGGTCATAGACGTAGTCCACCAAATCGGAAGTAGTCCACACCATACACGTTTCTGAAACAAAAAGAAAAGAGAAAACTCAAAAAATTGGTTAGTACATTTAGTTGTACTGACAAGAACTACCAATGAAATGACTGTCAGACCTGCTCTGGTCATAAATCCCTTTGCGGTTAACACGTTTATCGACAGTTTCTGGAGAGACGACGAGGAGGCTTTTCTTTATTGCAGTAGATTTTTTTTTTTTCGAAAACAGTTTGTCGAGATATTAGAAATAAAGTGTCTGCCTCCAAAAAGTAAAGGAAAGTTTGAACTAGCTATTTTTGGGTCTAACGCTAAACCCCTACTTAGCACTGGACTTCATCTATGAGACTATTTCCACTAAAATACACAAAGAAAGGAGCCAGGTGGCACTCACCGTACAGTAGACAGAATCTTCTTTATTCGGTACGGTGCCTTAAAACATACAGCGGGGCGCTGGACATGCTGTGCGTTTGGACGACGGCTGTCGTCCGAACACACTGCATGTCCAGCGCCCCGCTGTATGTTTTAACGCACCTTACCGATACAAAAAGATTCTGTCTACTGTACCGCGAGTGCCACCTGGCTCCTTTCTTTGTGTATTCTAATGAACTGTAAAAATTCTGAATGGTAGCGCGCTGCGGTGTAACAGAAAAAGGATCTGTAGTTCCCAAAACTACCGTGGACTGTGCAGGTGTGAGGAAAGGCTGTTGTGCTATCAGTGCCAGCTATCTTTTTCTCTGTGTATCTAAACTATTTCCGCTAAGCCTGTAATGTAAATTTTTAAAAGACAAAACCCATAAAAAAAATAAAATATTATAAAAAAAAAAAAAACACTCTCCCATAAGCCCTCATTAATCATTTTATTTACGGTACATAAAAAAAAAGGCTAGCCATCATTGTAGTCCACCGAATCCGAAAGTAGTCCTCCGCAAACACGCATCTGAAACAAAAAGAAAAGAAAAAAAACACAAAAATTTGGTTAATACATTTAGTTGCACTGACAAGAACTACCAGTGGAATGACAGTCAGACCTGCTCTGGTCATAAATCCCTGTTTCTGACCCCGCAGAAGCGCGACCCCGCCGTCGCTGTCCGTTTCTCTCCCCTTGCCTTTCCTGGGGTCTAGAATCCTGCTGACGCCGCTTCTCTCCCCCTGGCTATCCAGAGACTGCTGCCGCCACTACCCCGTTACCTCCCCCATCCCCGGTTTTATAATTACCTGTTCACGGGGTCCACGCTGCTTCTGGCTCCGGAGGCGTCCTTAGCTGTCACTGTGCACCGGGCCACTGACAGTGACGTCGCGTTGAAGACGTCACTCGTCCTTGCGCAGCGCATAGCAACAACACAGTAGACCGCCGAAGCCAGAAGCAGCGCGGCCCCCGGGAACAGGTAATTATAAAACCGGTGATGGGGGAGGTAATGGGGCAGTGGCGATGGCTGTCTCTGGACCCCAGGATAGGCAGGGGCAGAGAAGCGGGTGGTGGCGGCAATCTCTGGACCTGCAAAAGCCGCTGCAGTTCATTGATTTAAAGCGCCCGCTTTAAATCATTGAACTGCAGCGGCTTATCGGCTTATAACACGCAAATAGACTTTAGGCTAATAATTTTTGCCTAAAAAATGCCTGTTATACGCCGATAAATACGGTAAATAGAAAAAAAAATCACATTTAAAAAAATGTTATAAAAAAAAAAAAACTCCCCCAAAAGCCCTCATTAAACATTTTATTTAAATTAAAAAAAAAACGCTGGTCATCGATGTAGTCCACTGAAGCCGAAGTAGTCCTCCACATACACATATCTGAAACAAACAGAAAAAAGGCACAAAAAATTGGTTAGTACATTTAGTTGCACTGACAAGAACTACCAATGGAATGACAGTCAGACCTGCTCTGGTCATAAATCCCTTTGTAGTTAAAGGGGTACTTTTTTTTTTTTTTTTTTTAATGAACTGGTGCCAGAAAGTTAAACAGATATGTAAATTAGTTCTATTAAAAAACCTTAATCCTTCCAGTACTTTTTAGCAGCTGTTTGCTACAGAGGAAAATCTTTAGTTTTTTTGAATTTCTTTTTTGTCTTGTCCACAGTGCTCTCTGCTGACACCTGATGCCCGTATCAGGAACTGTCCAAAGCAGGAGAAAATCCCCACAGCAAACCTATGCTGCTCTGGACAGTTCCTGACACGGACAGAGGTGTCAGCAGAGAGCACTGTGGACAACCCAAAAAAGAAATTCAAAAAGTAAAGAATTTCCTCTGTAGCATACAGCTGCTAAAAAGTACTGGAAGGGTAAAGATTTTTTGATAGAAGAAATTTACAAATCTGTTTAACGTTCTGGCACCAGTTCATTAAAAAAAATAACGTTTTCCACCGGAGTACCCCTTTAACATGTTTATGCGCAGTTTCCGGAAGGACGACAAGGAGGCTTTTCTTTATTGCAGTAGATCTTTATTTTTTTTCGGGAAACAGTTTGTTGAGAAATTTTGAAAAAAAAATGGATGGACTCATGAGGGACATGGGCATCTCTATTGTATGTATCCAACTCCAAAAAATAAAGGAATGATGACTATTATAGAACACCTGCCGTAGTATGAAGCACATCTGTAGTCTAGGAAACGAATGAATGCAAATTAATAGCATTAGCACCTTACAGATGGCGCAGCCTAATGGACTAAAAATAGGTGAACGTGGAAGATGAATGCTTGTTCTAGGAGCAATGTAGGTATAAAAGGTTCTAATTTTGGGATTCCATTTCAGGACAAGACATTGTATTTGCTTGACCTATGTACAGGGGTCCCCCCCTACAGAATGTCCACTTTTATCATACTATTGGGTCAATAACTATATTTTTGATAGACTTATACAGAGGTCCCCAGCCCAGTCCTTAAAATGTATTAATTTAAAAAAAATAATTTGGGGTTCCCCCTATTTTTATTTTCAGCCAAATACCAACCAAGCAACAACAGCCTGATGTTACGGGGTGAGAACCATTGTTATTGGCCCTCTCCAGCCTAAATAATGTCAACCTGTTACCGTCTAGGCCCAGAAGGGCCATTTTTGATGCTCTGAGCCTGTTGGTACCGATTTATCCAATCTTTGGGGGTTAGCGCTAGCTGTTTTTTGGGGCTAATGCTAAGCCCTAGCTTAATTATGGACTCCATCTGTGAGATGGCTTTCAGTAAGCCTGTAATTAAATTTAAAATAAAAATACCATGTTAAAAAAAATAATTATAACAACAAACAGGAATACTCCCTCAAAGCCCGCGCTAACCATATTATTGAAATAAAAAAAAACTGGCAATCAACATAGTCTACCGAATCCAAATAATGTCAGCCTGTTACCGCCTAGGCACAGGAGTGGCAAGTTTTGATGCTATGGGCCTGTTGGTACCAGCTTATCCAATATTTGGGGGTTAGCGCTAACGTTTTTTTGTGGCTAACGCTAAGCCCCAGCTTAATTATGGACTCTGTCTGCAAGATGGTTTCCAATAAGCCTGTAAATAAATTTAAAAAAAAACATATAAATAAAAAAAATAAAACAATAACCGTATATACTCGAGTATAAGCTGAGTTTTTCAGCACCAATTTTGCATGCCGAAAACATCCCCCTCGGCATATACTCGAGTGATGGGAAAAATAAAAAATTAAAATTGCAGGCATACTGGTGGGGTTGGCGAGGGGATGGGTCGGGCCGTCCATCGTCGCAAATCTATGCTGCAAGGACCATCCAACTTCCAGTGGGGAGGGTGAGCCGGTCCGGACCGTCCATCTCGACCAGAAGGCCCTCTTCTCCGCTCCGGGCTCGCCCTGGACTAGTGACGCTGCATTGACGCCGCTGTGCAGGGACGTACGTGCGCAGCAGATGTCCGTGACATCAAGGGCGTCCCAACCCGGCGGCTTCAACGCATCGTCACTAGTCTGGGGTCAGCCCACAGCGGAGAAGAGGGCCTCTCGGTCAAGATGGATGGCCCGAACCGGCTCACCCTCCCCACTAGAAGTCAGACGGTCCATTCAGCGATGTTGGACGGCTGCTAGGGAAGGACCTACAGAGCTGCAACTGGGGAGAAGAGTAGAGAACAAGAGAGGGGGGTCTGGATGATGACAGGGGGGTATGAGGGGGATCTGGATAATGACATGGGGGGCAAGGGGGATCTGTATGATGGGGGATGAGGGGGGTCTGGATGATGACAGGAGGGATGAGGGGGGGTCTGGATGATGACAGTGGGAGTTGGGATGATGACAGAGGAGGGTGGGATGATGACCTGGGGGGGGGTGGATGATGACGGGGGGGGGGGGGGTGATGTATTTCCCACCCTAGGCTTATACTCGAGCCAATAGGTTTTCCTGGGTTTTTGGGGTGAAATTAGGGGCTTCGGCTTATATTCGGAACGGCTAATACTCGAGTAATAAATACATTTTAACATGCCTTGCACCAATATAGGATCCCCCACAAAATGTCTACAAAGCTATAAATTAGGGCGAGTTACCAGACATAATTATATACACCTACAGAGAGTACCCAGCCCAAAAGATAAGTACAAAGAAAACATAAATAATAAAGAAGGTAAATACATTTTATAATTTCCTATAAAATTGTATAAAATATGCATCATCAAAAACACAAATACATAAGGACAGAAAAATAAGGGGTACTGGGGTGAGCCTGTAGGGATACATGCTGTACAAACATGCAATATATGAACGGCGCAAAGTTGCACATACACTAATACGGAAAATAGAAAAGTATGCAAATATACTATGAGAGACTCAAGCAGAATAAAGGGGAAAGGAATCCAGCTCACCACTCCAATACAGTGCACGGATCTTTGCCCGGCAAGGCACACCAAATGCAGAGAAGAATGATGATCCAGCACTTAAAGGGGTACTCCGGTGGAAAACATTTTTTTTTTTTTTTTTTATGAACTGGTGCCAGAAAGTTAAACAGATTTGTAAATTACTTCTATTAAAAAATCTTTACCCTTCAAGTACTTTTTAGCAGCTGTATGCTACAGAGAAAATTCTATTCTTTTTGAATTTCTTTTTTGTCTTGCCCACAGTGCTCTCTGCTGACACCTCTGTCCATATCAGGAACTGTCCAGAGCAGGAGAAAATCCCCAAAGCAAACCTCTCCTGCTCTCGACAGTTCCTGACAGAGGTGTCAGCAGAGAGCACTGTGGACAAGACAAAAAAGAAATTCAAAAATAACAGAATTTTCTCTGTAGCATACAGCTGCTAAAAAGTACTAGAAGGGTAAAGATTTTTTAATAGAAGTAATTTACAAATCTGTTTAACTTTCTTGCACCAGTTGACTTATAAAGACCTAAAAAAAAAAAAAATGTTTTCCACCGGAGTACCCCTTTAACCTGTTAAGGACCAAGGGCGTACCTGTACGCCCTGAGTCCGCTCCAATTCTATATAACGTGGGGCCACAGCAGCCGGGACCCGTGGATAATAGCGCGCGGCACTGATCACTATTAACCCTTTAGAGATCCAGGCATGAGCAGTCAAGCGGCAGAATCATTGCTCAATGGTTTCCTATGAGAAAGTTATCACGCCGTGACGTCACACGCCGCCCGCCCTGTAGTCGCCGGTAATCAGTCCCTGATCGAACACGCTCCAGGGACTGATTACAAACGGGGTGCCGCGTGCATGATCCCAGGGGTCCCCAGCGGCGGGACTCCCTCAATCAGGCCTCGATCAGGCATATCAAGATGTCTAAGCACCGGAGTACCTCTTTAAGGGGTTAAAATTAATAGCTTTATTGAAGTATTGAAGATCTCTTGACACTGTAAAACCGACCATACCATCAAACACGTTTCGAGCGCATGCGCTCGAAACGTGTCTGGTGGTATGGTCGGTTTTACAGTGTCAAGTGATCTTCAATAAAGCTATTATTTTTAAGTGCTGGATCATCGTTCTTCTATACTATGAGAGAGTCTGTATCTACGTATAAAGGAGGGACAAAAAAACACTTCCAATGTGCAGCAATAGGGCTCTCACATAAATGGAAAGTCACTGAATAAAGTGCTCAAGTGAATAAACTTAGTTGAAGCCCTTTTTGGCAGTGATTTCAGCCTCCAGTCTTCTTGGGGATGAGGCCACAAGGTTTACACACTAGGATTTGGGGATTTTCGGCTATTCTTCTCTGCAGATCCCCTCAAGCTCTGCCAGGTCGGAAGGGGACCGTCGGTGGAAGCCATTTTCAGGTGTCTCCAGAGATGTCCCATTAGGTTTAGCCTGTGGCTGGGCCACTCAAGGACATATTAGTTGTCCCTAAGCCACGACTACGTTGTCTTGGTTGTTTGCTTAGGGTGAAAATTTGGCCCAGACCGAGGTCAAGAGAGTATGGTAAAACCATGTTTTTAAGGTTTTTTTTCAGCCCATTTTAATTGATAAACTATTCTAAGGGTAGGCTATCCTCATATGAATGGTGGGGATCCAACAACTTGCACCCCTACCGATCAGGTTTTTGCCAGAGTTGCAGCACCTGTATATACAGTATAATAAAAAAAAAAGTTAAGGAGGCACTGTCATTGTTAAAAACTTTTCATATATTGCAGGACCCATCAGCTGTCCAGGCATGCTGGGTGTTGTAGTTTTGAAACCTCTGGAAGTCCGCAGGTTGAAGACCACTGCGGCCTTCGTCCTCATCCAGCCCCCCCCCCCCCCTTTTGTTTTGTACTCACCTCCCTCGGCGGGAAGTTAGGGTGAGCTGGTCCGGGCCATCTATGCTACAGGGACCGTCCGGTGGGGATGGTTAGTCGTTACAGGCTGTCCATTTTCACCGTGGGGCACTCTTCTCCTCTCTGGGCCCGGCCCCGGACTAGTGACGTTGCCTTGAGGACGACGCACAGGGACGTTGCGCATGAACGTTCCTGTGCGTCATCGTGAAGGCAACATTACTAGTCTGGGGCCGGCCCGAAGCACAGAGAAGAGGGCCCCCCGATGTAAATGTACAGCCCGCAACGACTAACCCTCCCCACCGGACGGTTCCTGCAGCATAGATGGCCCGGACCAGCTGACCCTAACTTCCCGCCGAGGGGAGGTGAGTACAAAACAAAAGAGGGGGGGGGGGGGCTGGATGATGACTAAGGCCCCAGTGATCTTCAACCTGCGGACCTCCAGATGTTTCAAAACTACAACTCCCAGCATGCCCGGACAGCCGATGGCTTTCCGGGTATTCTGGGAGTTGTAATTTTGCAACATCTGGAGGTCCACAGGTTGAAGACCACTGATGAAGGGATTGACAGGCGCTGATGATGAAGGGGGGGGATGATGACGGGGGTCTGGATTATTACATGGGGGGATGATGTATTTCCCACCCTAGGCTTATAGTCGAGTCAATAACTTTTCCTTGGTTTTTGGGGTGAAATTAGGGGCCTTGGCTTATATTCGGGTCGGCTTATGCTCAAGTATATATGGTATACATAGGGATCCTGTCTAGGCATTAAAGTGAAACACACATCTTTATAAAACCAACAGGGGGAGACCTTGCAGGGGAGCCCCCAGGTCACTGAGGGACTCAACCTGACAGGGCCTAAAGGCCATGTCCTGTACTGGGACATCACAGCTGGGTTACTGCAGCTCAGCTTCAATGATTGGTTGCTGTAAAAGGGTGCGAAGGTGCAGTAACCCAGCATGGCCACTACTCAATGTATGGAGCTTCCACCTCTTTCCACTGTGAATGCCACATTTCTAAGCTGACCAATTGGGTGCCACACCAGTATTTTTGGACGTGTCACGCCAAGAGGAAAGGTAAGGAAGAATACAACTGGAGATCAATCTAGGGCAAGATAGAGTCAAAGACAGACCCTCTCTCCTCTACCACTCCCATGAACCTATTAATCTACTATAAACCAATTTATTGGACAACAAGCAATAATGCCATTACCAGGCCCCATCATCCAAGCTATTACAGAGATGCACAAAACCGTAATTACCCCATTCAGAAATGATAATTAAACCAGGAACCAGCCTGTTGGGGCTGGCATTAGAAATTAAACATGAAATAACTTGGAATAATGTGATAAATATTTTCCCGGAAATTGATTTGATGCACTTCAATTACCCCGTGTGACAGGAGAAGTTTAATTAAAATATAGGATTCGCAACCTAAGAACTTTATCTTTTCTTACAACATTTGACAGCATTAAAAAAAAGGAAAATATGCTGTTTCCTTTCAGAGAAGATTGATGTAATGCCCCCTCGGTAATGTGAAATGTCGTGGATTTCTATTGCTAATAAGTATCCATTCATCTGACAGTGGTGAAGAATTCTTCAAAGAGATAAAAGTTCTCGGAATTCTTCAGGCAAACAGATATTGAACTAATCACACTGGGGATGATGTCGGAGACGCTATTAAGAGCTTAAAAACAGCGAAGGCCTCTGGTGAAAAGAGGTTTCTTCAAGATATCAAAATATTATAAGATCCCAGTTTACTGCATTGTGTGTATACGGCATGGACATATTTTCTACATGAACTATTTTATTGTATCATCGAAACAAAAATGTTACTATAATTAGGATTTATTGTATACTATTATTTTAAAGGGGTATTCCGGGCAAAAATATGCCCTGAGACCCCCCCCCTCCTCTCGATCTCCCTGCATAGAATACGCCCCCTCCATTCATGTCTATGGGAGGGGGCGTGACGGCCGTCACGCCCCCTCCCATAGACATGAATGGAGGGGGCGTGGCGTGACGTCACGTCCCCAGTCCCGGAAACCTGGAGGTTTCCGCAACTGGAGATTCAGCACCCGCATTTTATGAGGGTGCTGCAGGGAGATCGCAGGGGCTCTCAGCATCGGACCTCCTTCGATCAGACGCCTTATCCCCTATCCTTTGGATAGGGGATAAAATATACCCCTTTAATCTGTGACTTTACCTATGGTGAAGCCTTTTTTACTATAAGAACTGTATATCTGTGGAACGATCTATCTCAGGAACTGCTCACAGGAAAACAATTTAGGGCTGTAGAAAGGCTTAGACAAATGACACAATCACATTAAAGGGGGTAAATAATATAATGTTAAAACATATTAAATCCTTAGATTTTAGACCACTAGCTTTGCGCTTTAAAGGTGTACTCCGCCCCTAGACATCTTATCCCTTATCCAGAGGATAGTGGATAAGATTTTTGATTGTGGGGGGTCCCAGCGGCCTCCGGGCCACCACCCTGGTGTTCTGAACTTATATGTTCAGAACGCTGGTTTGGGGGCTTGCATGTTTGTGACGTCTCCACAGCTGTCACGCCCCATCCATTTATGTCTATGGGAAGGGGGTGACGGCTGGATTGCTGACGTACACAGCCATCATGCCCTCTTCCATAGACATGAATGGAGGAGGCGTTATGACTGTGGCCATCCGGCATGGAGCGGAGTTCGCTCCATGCACCGGATGACTGGGGTGCCGCGCCAGAGATCCCTGCTGCCGGACCCCCCGTGATCAGACAACTTATCCCCTATACTCTGGATAGGGTATAAGATGTCTAGGGGTGGAGTACCCATTTAATCCTTGGAGTACCCATAGAGGAAACTATAACTATACACCGAACGTGATACAACAGGACAGAACCACGTTCTTCTTTCACACTCCCTGTCTCCCCATAACCTTTTGACAAATCCACGCCAGTAAAAGGGTTAATGAAATGTGCGGAAAATGTTGGATTATTCATCCAGCCGGGGCACAGACAAAGGTTTTTCATTGCCATAAAATGTATACTGTGCTAGGATTACCGAAAGCATCATAACAGCAATTTGCCCATAAGTCAAAAAAACTGCCTGCCTGACACTGTGTTTAAGTCACAACATTAACAATTGCTTATTTTAGAGGATCGGAGCCGCGTACGAGGCGCATTTTAAAAACGTGAATTATGACAGAAGACGAGCCATTATGATAAATATCTGTCAGCAGATCCTCCAAACTTTCATCAAAATATTAATTACGCGCACAAGATTGTTAAATATCTGCCGAATAATTTACAGACTGGGACGAAATGCGCACATTTTATACCGCGCAGGCATCAAGCCGAATCAGTTTTAATTTGCAGCCCTACTTATCGACAAAACTATGTAGGATTACGAGATTGTAATATATGGAGATGCATCCCAGATCCTCCGTAAAGATTGGAGAGAAAATGCCTCTGAAGATTGTTTATTGTTTCTATGTAATTTATTCAAAATGCAAAACTGATAAGGATGTATGGTCTTCTGGAGAAGAGAAGAAACAACCCGAAATCCAAATAGAAAAAGGAGTCCGGATGGCGCTCACGTCATCAGCCGTCTTTTCTTTAGTGCAAACAGTCAGGTCATAGATACAGCTAAGTAAGCGTGAAATGGCCGGTTGGCCATAACCGTATCTGTGACCTGAATGTTTGCACTAAAGAAAAGACGGCTGATAATGTGAGCGCCATCCGGACTTTTTTTTGGTGGGATTTTTGATGTGGATTCTACAAGGAGAGCAGTCATCTGGAGATTCGTGGTTGTCAGCTGCTATTTACAACTCTAAATTCAGGTATGTGGTGTAATGAAGAAAACTGTGTCACTATAGCGGAATATGACCCTCCAAACAGGGACACGCTTTCTGCTTTACAGCCGGCTCCCTTTCACTTCCTAATCCCTAATCCTAACCCCTATCCTCTAATCCTATCCCTTACCTATAATCCTAACCCCTAATCTAACCCTTACCCCTAATCCTAACCCCTAATCCCAACCCCTAATCCTAACCCTAATCCTAACCCTTACCCCTAATCCTAACCCTTACCCCATAATCCTAACCCTTACCCCTAATCCTAACCCCTAATCCTAACCCTAATCCTAACCCTATTCCTAAACCTAACCCCTAATCCCAACCCCTAATCCTAACCCTAATCCTAACCCTTACCCCTAATCCTAACCCTTACCCCATAATCCTAACCCCTATTCCTAACCCTTACCCCTAATCCTAACCCCTAATTCTAATCCCAAATCCTAACCCTAATTCTAACCCTTACCCCTAATCCTAACCCTTACCCTTAACCCTAAACCTAACCCTTAACCCTAATTCTAACGCCTAACAGTGATCAGCACTGAGAAGGGCTGAGAGTGCTGTGCGCAGGCGCTCAGGTCACATTCGGCTTCGGGTCACAGTTTTTTTCATATCAGCGGCAGTGTCTCTTCCAGCTTCCTCTATGCATGGTGGACACGGACTGCAATATAATCAATGATAATAAATTATGTAACATCCAATGGTTTGGCCAAAATCACCCTGTAGATATGTGCACAATAACAACAGCAGTCCAAATCCAAACCTAACTAAACTCTGAAGAATTGTCTCAAAAAAATAACCCCTTTAAATTGTTTAAAAGATTAGGAATAGCAGCCTGAAGTTTTACATAGGAAACAAATAAATAGCCCGACATGTGATGTCTGAACATACTGGGTCTGTCAGGGCAGGAGCCTCTAATACATAGTGGTTCTCCATTCTGGTTAGTAGAGTGGGGTCCCCTAGGGCGTAATGGGGTATTTTAATTTTAATTTTAATTTTATTCGCGAATATCGCATATTCGCGCATTCGCGAATATTCACGAATATAGCACTATATATTCGCAATTACGAATATTCGTTTTTTTCACAGTTCACATCACAGTGATCATCCTACTCTTTTCGCATATGCAAATTACTGTCTATGCGAATTTTCGCATATGCAAATTTTCGCATATGCAAATGTTTCACATATGCTAATTTTCGCATATGCGAATGTTTGCATATGTGAAAATAAAGCGTGAATATTACGAATGTGCGAATTTAGCGAATATATGACGAATATTCGTCCATATATTCGTGAAATATCGCAAATTCGAATATGGCCCCTGCCGCTCAATGCTAATTTTAATGGGATATTTGTTAGTAGGAAATGAGTGTATATATTAAGTGACAACCAAATCTGAATTACAGGGTGGCCACCTTCACCTCATCATCCAGCTAGTCCTGGCAGTCCGCAGAGATACGGCCAACTCTTCAGCTTCTGGACCAAATCATGATATGCAGGTTGTACCCAAAAGATTCCCAGTTTGAGACACTGTCTTAGCACTAGAGAGCACAAATTCATTTATGTAGAATCAATTTTGCTCCAAATTTTCTAAATTTGATTTTTGGGATTCATTTCAGATGGCTCAAGAGCAAGGACTCCTGTATAACGTGTCACTGAATATATCAGGCCACCAGATCTGTACCCAGCCCAGTGAATGTTAACCGAGCAGCGGGTTATACAGTGTACATCTCGCTGCTCGGTGAGTGTTCAGGACAGGCTCTCCTGCTTTCGAGATTAGTTCCTGCGTTTGTATGTATGTACTGTATGTAGTACCATATGCTGATAGTGAATTTTTGCGGCTGCCCAGAGGTAGGCGGTGATGCACTAGACATACAGTGTATTCCTTACCTCTCAGTATACTCGAGCAGTGACTTCTGGCTTTTAACAAGATTTTTTGTTTCTGTCCAAATCCATCAAATATGTCAGCTGATTCAAGCAGAACCTTCCAAAATGAATTTCAGGAGGTCTGCTCAATTCATTCTAATCTATTCATATATCTATTTATTGGAGATTGGTCTGGCCCCAAGACAGTAACAGTATTGAAGGAGATCTCCGGTGAAAATTAACCTATCCCCTATCCACAAGATAAGGGATAAATAGCTGACCGTGGGGGTCTGACCGCTGATCAGATCTGATCTGATGACCACTACCTCAGCCTTTGTGCAAGGAGAAGCAGGAGGAGCACAAATGTGCATGTGTCCACTTAAATGGTCATAAAAAGACTCCATGAGGGTGGTATGAGGGCCCAACGTCCACAGGTGGGGGTTGTGCTTACAGCTCAACACCGTGCAGGACGTTTGTCATTTGCCAGAGAACATCAAGATTGGCCAATTCGCCACTGGAGCCCTGTGCTCTTCACAGATAAAAGCAGGTTCACACTGAGCACATGTGACAGACGTGACAAAGTCTGGAGACGCCGTGGAGAACGTTCTGCTGCCTGCAACATCCTCCAGCTTGACCGGTTTGGCGGTGGGTCAGTAATGGTGTGGGGTGGCATTTCTTTGGGGGGCCGCACAGCCCTCCGTGTGCTTGCCAGAGGTAGCCTGACTGCCATTAGGGACCGAGATGAGATCCTCAGACCCCTTGTGAGACCATATGCTGGTGCGGTTGGCCCTGGGTTCCTCCTAATACAAGACAATGCTAGACCTCATGTGGCTGGAGTGTGTCAGCAGTTCCTACAAGAGGAAGACATTGATGCTATGGACTGGCCGCCCGTTCCCCTGAATCCGATTGAGCACATCTGGGACGTCTCGCTCCATCCACCACAGACTGTCCAGGAGTTGTCAGATGCTTTAGTCCAGGTCTGGGAGGACATCCCTCAGGAGACCATCCTCCACCTCATCAGGAGCATGCCCAGGCGTTGTAGGGAGGTCATACGGGCACGTGGAGGCCACACACACTACTGAACCTCATTGGGACTTGTTTTCAAGCGGTACTCCGGTGAAAAACTTTTTTTTTTTTTTATCAAATGGTGCCAAAAAGTTAAACAGATTTGTAAATTACTTCTATTAAAAAATCTTAATCCTTCCTGTACTTATTAGCTGCTGAATACTACAGAAGAAATTATTTTCCGTTTGAAACACAGAGCTCTCTGCTGACATCTCTGTCCATTCTTAGGAACTGTCCAGGGTAAAAGGAAATCCCCATAGCAAACATATGCTGTTCTGGACAGTTCATAAAATGGACAGAGATGTCAGCAGAGAGCACTGTGCGCGTGATGTCAGCAGAGAGCTCTGTGTTTCAAACAGAAAATAATTTCTACTGTAGTATTCAGCAGCTAATAAGTACAGGAAGGATTAAGATTTTTTAATAGAAGTAATTTACAAATCTGGTTAACTTTCTGGCACCAGTTGATTAAAAAAAAAAAAAAAAAAAGTTTTTCACAGGAGTACCCCTTTAAGGACATTACATAAAGTTGGATCAGCCTGTAGTGCGGTTTTCCACTGTGATTTTGAGTGTGACTCCATATCCAGACCTCCATGGGTTGATACATTTGATTTCCATTGATAATTTTTGTGTGATTTTGTTGTCAGCACATTCAACTAAGATGTGTTATCTTAGTGTTCCCTTTAGTTTTTTTTGAGCATTATATATATATATATATATATATATATATATATATATATATTTTTTTTTTTTTTTTTTTTTGGGGGGGGTTCTCACCTAATGGTGGCATTTTTACGCTCAGCGGCGGTATTTCAAAAGCACAGCATGCTCTGTATATGGCATTTTTGTGGTGTTTTAGTCGTGCCGTTTTTTAATGTGGTGTTTGGTACTGCATTTTTATCATGGTCATGTGATTCATTCATATTGTTTTTTCTTCAGTGTTTTTTTCTACCATATCCATCTATGGGAGTAACATAAACTCCATAGCCTGAAATAAACGTGATAGCCTCTGCATACTACAAGTTTTGGAAAACTCAAGATAGACGACTTGGGACTCCACTTTGGTGGAAATGATGCGTGTATTGGAGCAAGCAATCCCAAACAAATGGTAACGTTTCGGTCACCATGGACCTTCTTCAGACCGGATTGCTGCGGAGGCATTGTGTAAAGTAAAAGTAGAATTGAGAAACGGTCCTAAACCGTGTGTCAAGATAAGTGTGATTGTGACCTATAATTTTTGAAAACTGCCACTGAACCAAAAAATGCCAAAAAAAGAGTGAGAAAAACATCAAAGTAAAAAATGCCAAGTGGGTTTGGCCTTTCAGATTTCCCTATTGACTTTCAGCTTACATCTGGACACAGAGGTTTTTTTTATTCAAAAAAACACCATGCAGTGATATTTGAGAGGTTTTTTTTAGCCAAAAAAAGAGTGGAAACCCAGCCTTAGGGTACGTTCAGACAAGTGGATCCCCAGCGTATTTTATGCTGCGGATCCGCCGCTGAAAGACCGCTGTTTGGTGCCTTTACATGTGCCTGCTTGGAGCAGCAATACGACGCAACGAACAGACACACAGAAACAATGTGCGAGTCGCCGTGCATGCGCAGTGTACTCGCACACCTCACGGCCGCTCCCACTGCTAGGCCGAGAGCTGCCGTGATGTGCGCAGCGACTTGCACATCGCAGTGTGTCTGCTCGTAGCGGTGTATTGCCGCTCCGAGCAGACACATGTAAAGGCATCATACAGCGGTCCTTCAGCGGCGGAGACTTTCATTGATTTTAATGGGCAGTTAAATCTGCTGAAGCAAATCTACAGCAGATCTGCCGCAGAAAATATGCACGAGTGAATGCACCCTAAGGGTCGATTCACATGGCAGAATTTCTGCACCAATTCCGCTTCCTTGGGTGGTTTCTTGCTTGTGCGGATTTTGTGTCGAATTGGTGCAGAATCCGCATTCAGAAGTGTGAATGGGAGTGTGAAATCCCATAGAAGTCTAATGGGCTTTCATTTGAGGCGAAATAGGGGATAGGGGATAAGATGTCGAGCAGCAGAGTATCCCTTTAAAGGGGATATCCAGGAAAAAACTTTTTTAATTATATATATATATATATATATATATATATATATATATATATATATCAACTGGCTCCAGAAAGTTAAACAGATTTGTAAATTACTTCCATTAAAAAATCTTAATCCTTTCAGTATTTATGAGCTTCTGAAGTTGAGTTGTTCTTTTCTGTCTAAGTGCTCTCTGATGACACGTGTCTCGGGAACCGCCCAGTTTAGAAGAGGTTTGCTATGGGGATTTTCTTCTAAACTGGGCGGTTCCCGAGACACGTGTCATCAGAGAGCACTTAGACAGAAAAGAACAACTCAACTTCAGAAGCTCATAAGTACTGAAAGGATTAAGATTTTTTAATAGAAGTAATTTACAAATCTGTTTAACTTTCCGGAGCTAGTTGGTATACAGTGGTCCCTCAACATATGATATTAATTGGTTCCAGGAGAACCATCATATGTTGAAACCATCATATGTCGAGTACATATGTCTATGTAAAAATAGTAATTGGTTCTGGGGCCTCGGAACCATTGTATGTTGAATACATATCTCTATGGGAAACTGCTAATTGGTTCTGGGATGACCATTGTATGTGGAGTGTATGGGGAGGGTTTAACAAACCAGGGTGCCTCCAGCTGTTGCACAACTACAACTCCCAGCATGCATATACAGCCATTGACTGTCTGGGCATGCTGGGAATTATAGTTTTGCAACAGCTGGAGGCACACTGATAGGGGAAACATTGATGTATGGGGTGTATAGTGTGTATATGTATTGTAGGTGATGTGTGACATCGCATACAGTACTGTACAGTTCTTTAAATACCTTCAGGGGGGACAGAATGTCCTCCATTACCATCCTGCCGACTACAGCTCTATAGGAAAGGAAGGGGAGGGCAGCCAGCAGCTCATTGGATGCCTACAGCAAGATGCTGCAGGCTATTGGCTATGGCTGCACTGGGGGGCGGGGCTTACACGGAGCTCACAGTGGAAGCCTGCGTAAGCTAGCAGGACAGCATGTGAGTTAACAGGAGGCAGAACGGGGCACACGGGGCACATTATACAACTATCTGTCAGTTGCTGAAGTTGTCAGCGCTGTCAGATAGCTGTTTGTACAATGGCCCCGACACACAGCAGCATCATATGTCGAGGCTGCCTTCAACATACGATGGGCTCTGAGAGGCCATCATATGTTGAAATGATCATATGTCGGGGCCATCATAAGTCGGGGGATCACTGTATATATATATATATATATATATATATATATATATATATATAAAGTTTTTTTTTTCCTGGATAACCCCTTTAAGGAATTAATAAATTCAGTGCAAAAAGAAAGTGCGGGGAAAAAAATCAAATTCACACAAGGACCAATGATATATTCCACTAGTTTATATTCAGGTGAGAAACAGAGAAAAATAATAAATTTTTGATTTTAGCAAAAATTCTTTGTAGGTAAATATTTGTATCCCAGAGGAGCGGGACAGATAGAGATGTAACTTTTCACAGCAGAACGTTATGGACGTGACCGCAGCTTCTCTTTGTAGCTTCCAACAATGCTGACACCTTGTGGTTTGTGCTCAATGCATCATTGTAAACCGAAAGCTGAAAACAGCTGCAAAAGATGACTTAACGCATAACATAATAAGACGCGAAGAAGAGAAGGAGATCTGGAATACAAAAACACTGGAGAGGTTTTTTTTTTTTTATTTCTGTGCACATTGCCAGATACAAAACTGACGTTATCCCTTTGTTGATGTGGTTCTTAAAGGAGTACTCCGCCCTTAGACATCTTATCCCCTATACAAAGGATAGGGGATAAGATGTCAGATCGCGGGGGTCCCGCTGCTGCACCCACCTCAACGGCTTCCGGCAACGCTGGAGGCTTCGGATCCCGTGACGTCACGACTCCGTGACATCACGACTCCGCCCCCGTGTGACGTCACGCCCCGTCCCCTCAATGCAAGTCTATGGGAGGGGGCGTGACGGCAGTCACGCCCCCTCCCGTAGACTTGCATTGAGGGGCGGGGCGTGGCGTCACACTGGGGCGCCGTTACGCGCCCTCCCATAGACTTGAATTGAAGGAGGGGGCGTGACGTCACACGGGGGCGGAGTCGTGGCGTCACGCTCTTCCGCTCGCATGGTCGGGATCTGAAGCCTCCAGTGTTGCCGGAAGCCGTTGAGGTGGGTGCTGTAGCCGAGATCCCCGGGGTCCCCAGCAGCGGGACCCCCCGCGATCTGACATCTTATAAGATATAAGATAAGATGTCTAGAGGTGGAGTACCCCTTTAAAGGGTGGGAAAAATCTTTCTTAAAGGGGTTATCCAGGAAGGAAAAAAAATTTTTTTTATATATCAACTGGCTCCAGAAAGTTAAACAGATTTGTAAATTACTTCTATTAAAAAAATCTTAATCCTTTCAGTACTTATGAGCTTCTGAAGTTAAGGTTTTTCTTTTCTGTCTAAGTGCTCTCTGATGACACCTGTCTCGGGAAACACCCAATTTAGAAGCAAACCCCATAGCAAACCTCTTCTAAACTGGGCGTTTCCCGAGACACATGTCATCAGAGAGCACTTAGACAGAAAAGAACAACCTTAACTTCAGAAGCTCATAAGTACTGAAAGGATTAAGATTTTTTAATAGAAGTAATTTACAAATCTTTCTGGAGCCAGTTGATATATATATTTGTCATTTACAAACTTTCTGGAGCCAGTTGATATATATAAAAAAGTTTTTGCCTGGAATACCCCTTTAATTCTTCCAGTACTTATCAGCTGCTGTATGCTCCACAGGAATTTGTAGTTCTTTCATGCCTGACCACAGTGCTCTCTGCTGGAACTGTCCAGAGCAGCATATGTTTGCTGTGGGGATTTTCTCCTGCTCTGGACAGTTCCTGACAAGGACAGAGATGTCAGCAGAGAGCACTGTGGTAAGACAGAAAGAAAAAAAACTTCCTCTAGAGCAGTGGTCTCCAACCTGTGGACCTCCAGATGTTGAAAAACTACAACTCCCAGCATTCCCAGACAGCCATTGGCTGTCCTGGCATGCTGGGAATTGTAGTTTTGCAACATCTGGAGGTCCGTAGGTTGGAGACCACGGCTCTAAAGCATACAACAGCTGATAAGTACTGGAAGGATAAAGATTTTTTTACAATAGAAGTAATTTACAAATCTGTATAACTTTTTGGAACCAATTGATAAGAATTTTTTTTTTCCACCAGAGTACCCCTTTAATCACTTTACCTTATTGAAAATTTGCAAAAGTCTGATATTAATGGGGGACTCCGGAGAGAACAAAAATGTTTTCAGGTTAACTGGTGCCAGAAAGTTAAACAATTTTCTATAAAAAAAAAAAATCTTATTCCTCCCAGGACTTATCAGCTGCTGTATGCTCCACAGGAAATTGTGTAGTCCTTTCCAGTCTGACCACAGTGCTCTCTGCTGACACCTCTGTCCAAGTCAGGAACTATACACGGCAAAACTCCCTTGCTTTGGACAGTTCCTGACACAGACAGAGGTGGTAGCAGAGAGCACTGTGGACAAACTGGAAAGAACTACACAACTTCCTCTGTAGCATACAGCAGCTGAACAGGATCTTTTGAATATGATTGTTTAATATTTTGGACAGTTCCACATGTGGCGATATCAAATATGTTTTTTGGTTTATATATTTTTATTTGGAAAAGGACCTTTTATAAGCAATCTTCCAATTGCTTATATAGATGGATGTAATTTATATGCATTGCATTGATCTATAAGATAGGCACTCTAGGCAGGCTATATCACACCCATAGGAAGGCTATATCACTAGCCAAGGTATGGCAGGTAACAAGGCTCGCAACAGTCCTTGGGCTGCCCTGACAACCAATCGGCAACCGAATCGGGCTACTAGACACCAGGGATGCACAACATAAACTGTTTAACTGATATTGATTGTGGCATTTAAACAGTTAAATGACTGACATTGTAGTAATTACTGTTTATTATCAGCTACACATTGCAGCCTTCACCCTTCGGGTATGGCAAGGGCTCTGCTCCCCAAAACACGGCAAACTCCCTCACCCGAACATCATGTAAATCTTTATCATGGCTCAGAAAGAGGTTAAAGAGGTACTCCACTGCTCAGCATTTGGAACAAACTGTTCCGAATGTTGGAGCCGGTGCCGTTAGCTCGTGACATAATAGCCCCGCCCCCCTCAAGACATCAGGCCACACACCCTCAATGCAAGTCTATGGGAGGGGCGTGATGGCCACGCCCCTCATGTCATCACATCACCCTCCTCCATTCATGTCTATGAGAGGGGGCCGACACGCCCCCTCCTATAGACATGAATGGAGGGTGTGTGGCGTGATGTGCCGCAGCATGACCACAGCCGAAGGGAGTGCTGCGGGAGATCATGTTGGGCCCCAGCAGCGGGACACCCCCTATCCTTTGGAGAGGGGATAAGATGTCTACCAGTGGAGTACCCCTTTAATTTCCCTTATATTTATATATATATATTTATATATACAGTCACGGCCGTAAATGTTTGCACCCCTTAAATTTTTCTAGAAATGAAGTATTTCTCACAGGAAAGGATTGCAGTAACACAGGTTTTCCTATACACATGTTTATTCCCTTTGTGTGTATTGGAACTAAACCAAAAAGGGAGGAAAAAAAGCAAATTGGACATAATGTCACCAAACTCCACAAATGGGCCGGACAAAATTATTGGTACCCTTAAAGGAGTATTCCAGGCAAAACCTTTTTTTATATATATTCACTGGCTCCGGAAAGTTAAACAGATTTGTAAATTACTTCTATTAAAAAATCTTAATCCTTCCAATAGTTATTAGCTTCTGAAGTTTTCTGTCTAACTGCTCAATGATGATGTCACGTCCCGGGAGCTGTGCATGATGGGAGAATATCCCCATAGGAACTGCACAGCTCCCGGGACGTGAGTCATCAGAGAGCAGTTAGACAGAAAACAACAACTCAACTTCAGAAGCTAATAACTATTGGAAGGATTAATATTTTTTAATAGAAGTAATTTACAAATCTGTTTAACTTTCCGGAGTCAGTTGATATATAAAAAAAAGTTTTGGCCTGGAATACCCCTTTAACATTTGGTTGCACACCCTTTGGAAATAACTGAAACCAGTTGCTTCCTATAACCATCAATAAGCTTCTTACACCTCTCAGCCGGATTGTTGGACTCTTCCTTTACAAACTGCTCAGGTCTCTTATTGGAAGGCGCCTTTTCCCAACAGCAATTATAAGATCTCTCCACAGGGGATCAATGGGATTTAGATCTGGACTCATTGCTGACACTTCAGAACTCTCCAGCACTTTGTTGTCATCCATTTCTGGGGGTTTCTGACGTATGTTTATGGTCATTGTCCTGCTGGAAGACCCAAGATCTCGGACGCAAACCCAGCTTTCTGACACTGGGCTGTACAGTGCGACCCAAAATCCATTGGTAATCCTCAGATTTCATGATGTCTTGTACACATTCAAGGCCGCCAGTGCCAGAGGCAGCAAAACACCTAAAACATCACTGACCTCCCCCATATGTCACTGTAAGTACTGTGTTCTTTTCTTTGTAGGCCTCATTCTATTTTCGGTAAACAGTAGAATGATGGGCTTTACCAAAAAGATCTATCTTGGTCTCATCTGTCCACAAGACGTTTTCCCAGAAGGATTTTGGCTACTCAAGTTCATTTTGGCAGAATGTAGTCTTGCTTTTTTATGTCTCTGTCAGCAGTGGGGTCCTCCTGGGTCTCCTCCATAGTGGGGTCCTCCTGGGTCTCCTCCATAGTGGGGTCCTCCTGGGTCTCCTCCATAGTGGGGTCCTCCTGGGTCTCCTCCATAGTGGGGTCCTCCTGGGTCTCCTCCATAGTGGGGTCCTCCTGGGTCTCCTCCATAGTGGGGTCCTCCTGGGTCTCCTCCATAGTGTTTAATTTCATTTAAATGTCGACAGATAGTTTGCACTGACACTGATGCTCCCTGAGCCTGCAGGACAGCTTGAATATCTTTGGAACTTGTTTGGGGCTGCTTATCCACCATCCGGACTATCCTGCGTTGACACCTTTCATAAATTTTTCTCTTCCGTCCACGCCCAGGGAGATTAGTTACAGTACAATGGGTTGCAAAATTCTTGATAATGTTGCGCACTGTGGACAAAGGCAAATCTAGATCTCTGGAGATGGACTTGTAACCTTGAGATTGTTGATATTTTTCCACAATTTTGGTTCTCAAGTCCTCACAGTTCTCTTCTCCTCTTTCTGTTGCCCATGCTTAGTGTAGCACACACAGATACACAATGCAAAGACAAGTGAACTTCTCTCCTTTTTATCTGCTTTCAGGTGGGATTTTTATATTGCCCACACCCGTTACTTGCCCCAAGTGAGTATAAAGGAGCATCACATGCTTGAAACAATCTTATTTTTCCACAATTTTGAAAGGGTGCCAATAATTTTGTCCGGACCATTTTTGGAGTTTGGTGACATTATGTCCAATTTGCTTTTTTCCTCCTTTTTTGGTTTAGTTCCAATACACACAAAGGGAATAAACATGTATATAGCAAAACATGTGTTACTGCAATCCTTTTCTGTGGGAAATACTTCAATTTCTAGTAAAATATATATACTGTATATATATATATATATATATATATATAGATATATATATATATATATATATATATATATATATCTATATATATATATATATATATATATCTCCTTTAGATCTTGTCCTGTATATGACGGAGGTATTTTTGTATTTATAACATAGAATAATGTACATTCTATAATAAGGATACGCTATAACCTTCCAGAACTGTTTATTCCTAGTTGAGTATGCCGCCTTATATAATATATACCGTAAACAGGTAACATAATCCCCATCATGCATAAATATGGTAATGAAATGATTCCTGGAATATGGATGTTGGCAAATGTTGATAAATGACTCGGCTCGGGTCAATTTACGGTGTTAATTATTTTCTGGTAATGTGCAGGGAGCGGATCCAGGTAAGTCATTTATATTTATACTTACCTTAGAAATATTAGTCCTTTTAATTTCGTTTTTTCTTTTTTTTTTTTTTCATGGATCTATAATGAGATATCTGAGATACATCTCCCTCTTGAATCTAATAAGAATTTTTTTTTCTCCTATGACGGGCCTCCCGGTACTGCGCTCATAATGAGGCGACTATCCTCGGCAACAAGTCTTAAAGGCCAACAAAATTAACGGAATTAATTAAAGGGAAATGACAAAGGTTTTCCAGTTGTCTTCTCTGATTTGTACCTAATAGAATGAATGATGAAATCGTTTTCTTTTATTTATTTTTTTATTTTTTTATTTAAAGGAGTACTCCACTGGCCAGCATTCGAAATATTTAGTTCCGAACGCTGTGTGCGCGCTATGGGGGGGTCGGCCACGCCCATTGTGATGTCATGTCACACCCCCTCAATGCAAGTCTATGGGAGGGGGCGTGGCAGCCGCCACGCCCCCTCCCATAGACTTGTATTGAGGGGCGTTACGTGACGTCGCGAGGGGGCATGGCCGATCCCCGCAGCGCGCATATAGCGTTCAGAACTGAATGTTCTGAATGTTGGCCAGTGGAGTAACCAATTAAGAGCCAAGGAGCATGCAAAAAAAGTGCAAATGTATCACACAAAAAATTCAGTAGGATGCGGTCTATCACAAGCCCTTCTCTGACGGGGAAAAGTCCCCACAAACCTTTCCTTTCCCTCCGGACAAGAAGGCCTCTGCAAGGGTCCATGACTGGCTATAAGTCTCCCTTTGCTGAAGCTCGAGAAGAACCAATGATGGTCTTTGCTACCATCTGGGGGCAAATCCAAGTTTAGCCAAAGAGCCGACAACATGGCATATACCTGTCAAGGATGCAAGGAGGTAAGGAACCTGATGACCACAAACCTCATCTAGGACATCCAAAAGGGCACATGACCTTGAAAAATCCTTGTTACGAACAACACACAAAACTAAAAAAAAAAAAAAAAAAAAGAGTGATGAAAAAATAAAAAAATAAACCAAATGTGGACTGTGAAATTCAACCGGGACATCAGGCCGTATCCATAAAATTTCTCATAATGACCAGCAGCCAAAAGATTGGGAAGGTAGAGGTGAGTGCTTTGGAAACCCTTAAAGGGGTTCTCCACCATAGGGTGATTTAGTAAGTACCTGGCAGGCAGTAATGGACATGCTTAGGAAGGAATCTGCGCTTGTCTTGGGGCTAAATGGCTATCCTGTGAGATTACCATAACACTGTGGCTAGCTTTTTGTGAACTTGTATTTCCTGTTTAACTTTTCTTTTTTTTTACTACAAATCCCACAATTCCATTTTCCTCCCTCCCACACATCAGCCACCCCACCCATTGAAACATAAAGGAGCTGCATCCATTCAAAAGACCTGTGGTTTTCAATCAGGGTGCCTACAGCTGTTGCATTTGTTGCGGATTGATCTCTCTCCCACCAAGTGATCCCTCCACCCATTGAAGCAGACAGGCTCCCTGTCATCAGCTGACTAGTGATGTCAGGTCTCGGCCGGATTGCAAGCGGGGAAAAATCTGAGACAACAATCATTTTGTATGCTGGTAAAAATAAATATTGGGGTGAAAATCACATAAGAATTGTGAGAAAACCGTCACACACAGGTACAGACACTATATTATGTACTACATTAACTTTACAGCCCCTGTAGCATAGTCAAATAAATAAAAAATCCTGGAATACCCCTTTAACTTTTGGAAGGGTTCCATGACATTGAACGGTCCCTGCTAGGACCCCCCCCCCCCCCCCCCAGTTATCATCTGTAATTTGGCAGTAAGTGTTTAACTTCCCTGCAACGCCCCCCACAGGTAAACTGAAGCATTACACAGTGCCCATTTGAATGAAAGGGGTTGTCTATGTAAACCAGATATCCCCTGGAGAGATAAGGACTGTAAGCAATCTCCACTCTGTTAAAAAAAGGTGATGGTCCAAAAAAGAGTGACCCCCATTCTATTACACTCTTTCATTAATCAAAAATTTCCTGATAGGGAATGCAAGAAGCATTTTCTGAACTGTGGAACCCTTTTTAAGGGCTATTCCACAGCACTGTGCAGATTCCTGTGTCCAATGGGGCTTTCAAACAAGGGGAAAACATGAAAACTCATGCAGTTATTGCCCCTTGGTCCCATTGGGCCTAAAACCCCAACACTGTGACTATCACCACAGACAGGATTCTTTACTGTAAGAGCAGTAAGACTATGGAACTCTCTACACATGATGGAGCTGAGCGCCAGCACCACACTTCACAGGAACCCCACAAGTGCATCCGTGCATTCTACCACCCAAAATATTGCACTGTATGTATGGAACTGAGGAAGGCACTCTGTGTGCCGAAACGCGTCGTCCGCTATGTCAAAATAAATTCTATTGTCCTGTGCTGGCTCGAGTCTCTCCATTTGTGACCACTGTTGCGCAGCGCCTCTAAGACCGTTTTTTTTCTACAACCCTCGATATACACATGATGTTGTGATGTCTGACTCACTAATGGATGTTTTTCTAGACAGTAATAATACTACAAGTTATGGGCATTAAATTTATGGGGATAGAACTTTGATCCAGGGATTTATTCTGAAACCATATTGAAGTCGGGAGGGAATTTTTCCTCTGTCATGGGGCAATTGGCATCACCCTCATGTTTTTTTTTTTTTTGCCTTCCTCTGGATCAACACTGTAGGGTTTTAGTCATGTGCCTCAGGAGAAGAAAAAGGCGGCACCACTATTATCTAATTTGGACCAGGGTAGCTATTTAGATCCACATAAGCGACAGAACGGGAACAGTCCTGGTACGAAGTCTGGTGGTTCTAGTAATAACCAAGGATAACCATTAGCAAATAGCTAAAAAAGACACAATACGGTATTCTGCACTCACCGCTAGGACTGCGACTTGAAGTTACTACATGGAGTGACCGGCGGACCTTGCTTCCAGGCGTGCGTGGGGTGCTCAGAGGTGACTGAGGTCACCTCTGAGCGCCCCATGCACGCCTGAAAGCAGGGTCCACTGGTCACTCCATGTAGGAGCTTCAAGTCGCAGTCCTAGCGGTGAGTGCAGAATACTGTATTGTGTCTTTATTTGCTACAGTAGGGTTTTAGGTTTAACTCGATGGACTCTTGTCTTTTTTCAACCTTACAAACTATGTTACTATGTTACTGCATGGGACCAATACTAAACAATAACCTACCATGGTGCCCATTGCTAGTCCTTGGAGGCCATATAAGAGGTCTACAGGCATGATATACAAACTATTTTTTAGATGCAAACATTTTAAGTTGTCCAAGGACAACATTTTTTTTTTGTAAATCGGCAAAGCGATTGGTTCTGATGTATATATTTCGAGAGCTCATCCTTGTGATAAGTTGTCTTTCACATGTATCTATTCATTAAAAAAAAAAAAAAAAAAAAAAAAAAACACTCCAGAAAAATCACCCGAAGAACCTGGTGCCAAAGCCCCCGGATGAGCTCTGGAGGATGTGTGTGCTCTTTACATGCTGTCAGATTTAAGTATTTCTTTGCATCACATCAACAATTGACTTGCAAATGAACTCCAGATAAATCGAGACAAACTGTTTGAAATAAATAGATGAAGGCATACACTTGTGTCGGGAAAATTGATGGCGCGCAGTTATTCCTGAGTAATGTAAAGTATGATGATAAATTACTTATTTTACTTCTGCATATACCGCCTAATGATCATTCCCATCATCGGAGATAAATTCTGGAGGGTGGAATGGACAGTGCTCTTAAACAATGTATGTGTCTGATAATGGAAACAGATTTAGGTTTATTCAAACCTTTCCACTGATAAATGTCAAGTCCTCTTGGCTCGGATAGGTGAGGGCGAATCAATATCGAATTTAAGTATTTACACAATAACCTCTCCTGATTATTAAAAAAAAAAAAAAAAAATATATATATATATATATATATATATATATATATCATTTTTTTTATTATTATTACTATTATTTTTTTTTATTATGTTAAATTATATATATATATATATATATATATATATATATATATATATATATATATATATCACATATTAAATAATATAAATATTTTTTTATTATGATATATATATATATATATATATATATATATATATATATATTAATGTATAATCTTTGAAGCAACATTATGTACCAATACCTCATTAGAAGAAGCGACTTAAAGGGGAACTCCGCCCCTAGACATCTTATCCCCGATTGCGGGGATCCTGCCGCTGGGGACCCCCGCCATCTCAGCTATGGCACCACAGACATCCAGTGCACAGAGCGAACTTTGTTCCGTGCCGGATGGCTGGCGATGCAGGGCAAAGGCTGGTTGGAATCACAGAAGGACACTCTTTAGGCTAGGTTAAGACTACGGAATTTCCGGGCAGAAAATTTCCGTCCGGAGATTCTGAGTTCCGCCTGCACGACTGAGTAAGTCGGCGCTAGGACCGCGTGGACACTGCAGTCTTCCATAGACTGCAATGTGTTCCGCAAGGAATTCCGCCTGAAGAAAGAGCACCGCCTTTCTTCAGGCGGAAAGTTCTAAGCGGATTTACTAAGCGGATTTTCCGCTTCACAAATTCCGAAATGTGAATTTGTGAACGGAAAACCATTCACTACACTAGACATTTTAGCAAGCGGAATTTCTGACGGAAATTTTACGACAGAATTTCTGTCGGAAATTTCATAGTCTGAACCTAGCCTTAAAGACACCGACCACCATAATAGTAAAAGAAAAGGATACTGAATGCCACCCCCCCACCACCCGCATTTATTATAGGGGTACTCCGCCCCTAGACATCTTATCCCCTATCCATAAGATGTCTGATGCTGCACTGGGCATTAGTTTAGAGCGACAGGTTCAGCACTGGAGGCTCGTGATGTCACGGCCTCGCCCCCTCCCATAGAGATGCATGGAGTTCGCAGGGGTCCCCAGCTGCAAGACCCCCGCAAACAGACATCTTATGCCCTATCCTTTGGATAGGGGATAAGATGTCTAGGCGCGGACAATAAATGCGGGTGGTGAGGGGGTGGCATTCAGTATCCTTTTCTTTTATCAGTGGAATATAGAGAAAAATAGATAGAAGTCGGCCACTCACCAATAGTTTCTTTCTTCAGGCTTTATTCATGCCAAAAATATACTCACATATACAAATATATATGGCTGGACGAAGCACTTAAGTGTGTGAAACGGAGCTTGTTGCCACTGTACCCCCCCTGCTCTTCCTTGTCATGCTCCCCCGTTTGTATATGTGAGTATATTTTTGGCATGAATAAAGCCTGAAGAAAGAAACTATTGGTGAGTGGCCGGCTTCTATTTTTCTCTATATTCCACTGATGTGATATTGCTGAACACACGTCTGGCCTGAGCCCCACCAACACATTTATCAGAAAGAACCAATAAATTAAAAAGCCCCTATCCAGGTACCTCCAGTAGTGGAGGATCCGCAGTGCCGAACGGACATTCTCTTTATCACCTATATCCTTTTCTTTTATTACTATGGTGTTCGGACAAGTGATTCCAACAGGAGAAAAAGGGAGCCTGGTTCTGTAATGCAAACCACTGCAGTCTTGATACTGCATCTCTTCTAAACTCCTTTTATTTAATATAAACAATTGCTATCACCATAACACGTTTCTAGACTGACCATAGCCTCTTCCTCAGAAGTCATAGAGCATATAGTATTGTTTGGTTTCTCATTTGGTGAGTCCTCCTCCATTCATGAAGTTGACCCTGTAGTGGAACCCAAAGTTAAAGGGGTTGTCCAGGATAAGAATAATGCACCACACAAAAAAAAAAAAAAACAGCACCACTCATGCCTACAGGTTGTGTCTGGTATTGCAGCATGGATCCATTGAACTGAATGGGACTGAGCTGTAGTTCCACTCACAAGAGACAGGAGTGGTGCTATTTTTGCAAAAAAAAAAAAAAAAGAAGCAGCATTTTTCTAATCCTGGACAACCACTTTAACTTTGGGTTCCACTACCGGGTCAACTTCATTAAATGGAAGAGGACTGTGTATCCAATATGATATATGACTTCTAAGTAAGGGGCTACGGTTGATTAAGAAACGTTATGATGATAGCAATTATTGACATTAAATAAAAGAAGTCTATTTAATGTAATATTGTTTGCACCACAGACCCAGGCGAAACATTAGTGGATAGAGTTACCACATACCAATAACTGGAGGCCGCACCACAAGGATAATTACATGTTTGCACATGTTTTTTGTGGCTCATGCAAAATACGCAAAGGTTAGCGGTCGCCCACAAGTGGTTTTATACACTGTTGAACCCTGATTCTTCCAGGCATACAGTACTATATTGTTCTCTAAGGGTACATTCAGAAGAGCAGATCCACAGCGTATTTTACACTGCTGATCCGTCGCTGAGGACTGCTACATGGTGTCTATAGATGTGCCTGCTAAGAGCAGACACATTGAAGCGATATGTAAATCGCTGTGCATGCGCGGTATACTCACACACATTGCAGCCACTCCCCCTGCTCCATGTGCGAGTATACTGCACACGTGTGTGGCGACTTGCACATCGCAGTGCGTCTGCTCGTAGCGGCATATTGCCGCTCTGAGCAGGCACAGCACCATGTAGTGTTCCTTCAGCGGCGGATCCGCAGCATAAAATACACTGTGGATCCACTCGTCTGAACGTATCCTAAGAAGCTCCACTGCTTTTTAGGTTTCTATCGCTTCTGTTTGAAGAAGCTGCCACACGCATGCAGTACATACTGTAAATGTAAGCACACAAACTGTACACAGGGCAATAATTTACACTTACCCAATTGTATTGTGTTGCTGGGCACAACACAATAACCAGCCATAAAGAGGTTAACCAACTTTAGTACTTACCTGATAGACAGTAATGGACATGCTTAGGAAGGATCTGTGCTTGTATTGTGTTGTGAGCGCACCATAATGCTGCTATTTTCTTTTTGTGAAATGTCTATTTTCTGTTGAAGTTCCCTCCCTCCAACTATAAGTCCCATGATCCCTTGTTTCTAGGTGTCAGGTAGCTTATCTCCCTCCCTTGCAACAGCCAGCCCAGCCAATCTCCTTTCCACGTGTGCTGTGCTCAAAACTACAATTCTCTGCAGCCCTGTGGAGAATGATCTCCCTCCCACCTAGCAGTTGCTCCACCCATTAAAGCACAGACACGCTCCCTTTCAACACTTGACTAATTATGTAATGTCTTGGGCTGCACTGCAACCTTTGAAAGGCCGGAGACAACACTCATTTTGTATGAATCTAAAAATTTACATTGGGATAAATATCACATCCATCAAACACAGGTACAGACACTACGTTATGTACTACACTAACTTTACAGCTTCTGTAGTACAGTCAAATAAAAAAAAAGTTTCAATGTTTCTTCCCATCACAAAATATTGAAGTTACCCACAAATCACGACAATACAGAGATCTATTTGAAGATTACCCTTTCATCTGCAGATTAAAATGACAAGTTGAATCCACATTTTTTCCCCCTGGATAGAGATTTCGGCCATTTGTTCAGCAATCTCTTCTTATTTTGTGAAACACAACGTTCAGCTAGCAAACATTGTTTCATGTCATATATGGGATTTTTGGATTTGCTACGGAGTGAAATAGACTCTGTTGCTATTGGGAGTTTACATTTTCTGCCATGTGTTCCACAAATGATGTTCTCTAATGGATCCATTGAGTTAAAGGGGTACTCGGGTGGAAAACATTTTTTTCAAATCAACTGGTGTCAGAAAGTTAAACAGTTTTGTAAATTACTTCTATTTAAAAATCTTAATCCTTTCAGTACTTATCAGCTGTTATATGCTGCACAGGAAATTCATTTCTCTTTGAATTTCCTTTCTGTCTGACCACAGTGCTCTCTGCTGCCACCTCTGTCCATGTAAGGAACTGTCCAGAGTAGGAACAAATCCCCATAGAAAACTTCTCCTGCTCTGGACAGTTCCGAAAATGGACAAAGGTGTCAGCAGAGAGCACTGTGGTCGGACAGAAAGGAGACTTAAAAAGAAAAGAACTTGTGTGGAGCATACAGCAGCTGATAATTACTGAAAGGATCACGATTTTTAAATAGAAGTAATTTACAAATCTGTTTAACTTTCTAGCACCAGTTGATTTAAAAACAAATTTTTTTCCAGGGAAGTACCCCTTTAAATAATGAATCAGGTTTTCTTTTCCTTTTAGATTAAACTATTGTTGCCAACAATGGGTAATGGAAACCTGGTGTAATAGATCCCTGAGATGGTAAGTGGGCGCCCTATTACCAGGTCTTTGATCTGCTTTAAACACGTATGCATATGGCACCCAGAGGACATCACATTTCAACAACAGAAATAAGGAGTGGAACAATTGATTCCAAGTCTGGGGGGGGGGGGGGGGCTTAAAACTCAAGTCAATGGCTTCCCTACACAATACTTACACCAGCTAAGCACAAAACCTTTCATCTATTTGGCAATTCTTCAGTCCATCTGGATAGACCTCTCTTCATAATGGTGTGAGTTGATATCCTTGTCTCGGTATTGACTTTCCGTTATCCCTTCTTGTCTTGTGAGCCGTGGTCAATAAGATGTCTGGATGGAGGAGACGATGGCTCGCTGATGGGTTTTGTTGGGTCGCTCATTTAGCTTATTAGGCCCTTAATGTCGTCTTTTCTTAATTAAATCCATTAGAAGGAAACACAAGTCAAAGGAAATATATGGCATAAGGAACAGCAATTGCACCGCTAAAAAGCAACGTCTGTGATGGTGGTAAAGGAGGTAAGAGAGGTGAATTGTAGACTATCCATTGAAGCCTTGAAAAATAATAAGTAATAATAATAATGTAAAGTAAATTAAATCTGTCTGACACTTTCCCGATCTAGATTTCACCATGATGTAGATCCCTTGGGTTTAGTAGGGTTGGTTGGTACTCTCTCAGTGGACAAATTGATCAAGCGAAAGACAAGTTCTCGATCTGGCCATACATATGCGGTTGGTCTCTTTCCTGATACCCCATGTGTGTGGACAAGTCAATGGGAGATTCTTAATAAGCAGTAGAGACTTGTCCAATCATTTTGACGGTTATATGGAAATTAACCTTAGCAATTGTTTACTTGAAGGTATCTTGTTCCTGGTATCCCCTGGTTCCATTCATGCAGGATAAGAGATGTCTAGGGTATTCCCGGCAGGGAAATCCCTCAGGTCTGACTTGAGTGCTGGGCGCTTCACTGGAATAAAGAGACGTGTCCCGTTATTCCGGTGGAGTGCCCAGCACTCAAGTCGGACCTGAGGGATGATTTCCCTGCCGGGAATTCCCCGATCATCTTTTATCCTGCATTCTGCACCGCTACACCTCACCAACAGCGAGCGGCTCCAGGATCCAGCCGCACCCCCACATGCGTATCACAGTGTTGTGCCCGTTATTTGCGCAACACTATAAGGTGAGTGGCTACTCACTTTTTTTTCTCAAATAAAAATCTCTATCTCTATTTCTAAAATAAAAATCTCTATCTCAGAGCGCCATCTTTGTTTTCTTCTCTTTCTTTTTCTACCTGCCTGCACTGGTTCCATTCATGCCACACAGAAAAGAGATATGCGCCCCTAGTGAAGTACGTTCATAGATAGTGAAGATATGGTGAGTGGAATTACACTTGCCAAGTTGAGTTGCGCTAAGAGTACAACCCCTATGAGGACATGTAAAGGCAATCCAGGACCTGCAGGCATGGTTCTACAGGTAATAGACACGCTTGTCCGGAATGGACCAGAAACGCGTTGCTCTTGGGGGCAGAGCCTAGCCGCGAACCACAGCAGTCGCATGCTCGCTTAGCTCCACTGTGAGATGCTCAGGGACGCACTTTAGAACTCCTTCAGCAGCTGCAAAATGGGCAAAGACGATAAAGATTACTTCAGAGAACCCTCCGAGACCCCAAAGAAGGCGAAATCTCAGGGGGATCTGGCTAAATTCTTAAAGAAAAAGGACGCGGGCTCCCCAGCGGGAGCACCCAAGATGGCGTCGGCACCATCTTCCCTACACGAGGCCAGAGATGACTCAGACACAGACAGCGCGGCAAGTGACTACACCGACCAGCTTACCCCGGCGCTGATGAAATCGCTGATGAGGAAGACGCTGACACAAGCCATCAAGCCTGCCCTCGCAGAACTCACGGAGATTAAGTCTGAGGTGCAACACGTAGGCCACAGGGTTGAGACCATTGAGTCCTCGTACACGGACCTCCATACGTGCACCTCGGCCCTGGCGGCTCGCGCAAATGAGCAAACTGCGCACCTGAACAAAGCTTTCGCCATGCTGGAAGACCAGGAAAATAGAAGCAGACGAAGAAATGTCAGGATCAAGGGGCTCCCGGAGAGCTGGGCTGCTGAAGCCTTACCTCGAGTTGCTGCTGAACTCTTCGCATCTCTATTGGGTGAGGAGAGAGCCTCCAGGATTACAGTGGAGCGGATCCACAGAGCGGTGAGGCCCCGACCCCGGCCGGGAGAGCACCCTCGGGACATTATTTGTGGCATCTTGTCCTTCGTGGACACACTGGCTATTCTAAAGGCTGCGAGAGAGCAGAGACCCATCCGCTACGACGGTACTGAACTTCAGTTCTATCAAGATCTCGCTCCCTCAACTCTGGCCAAACGCCGCATACTGAAGCCCTTCTTAGAGGCGCTCCGCGCTAAAAACTTACAATACGCCTGGCTATACCCCTTCGGAATATCGGTGCTGAAAAATGCGCACCGCATCATCATACATACCCCCGATGACCTCGAGGGAGCGTGGTCAGCACTCGACATGGAACCGCTCCAGATCCCTTCATGGCTTCCGATCACAGAGGCTTCCACGCTCCCGACTCTCCCGATGCAAGAACCCTGGAAGCTGGTCTCGAATATCAAGTCCCCGAAGGGCCACAACAACAAGAAGACCCCAGTGAGGGGCTCTGCGCCTCCGGTACAGTGAGTACTACCTGACCCCATGCTGATTGTTATTCTGCACCCTCTTGGGTGAAGGACTTTCTACAGCACTCTCCCGACTCTGCTACTTTACTCACTGGCCGTGCCGGAGTGCGGGACATAGAAGTGCTTGTTTTGCCTTAAGACTTTTTACACTTCAACCCACCGTTACTGTTTGTTGACTGTTCTCTACTTGCCTCCATAACCGGATAGACTATGCAACGTGTTCACCCTCCACCCTGATGTGACCAGTAGTCACCCCCGGACATCTGGCTGATTTCTGACCTCATCACTTCGCTGACCCTGAGACTTTCACCCTCAAGTAGCCATAGTCCCCTCCCCCCCCCCCGTTTCATGGATCACCACTATGCCGGACCACCCCGAGTGTCTTGAGACGATTCTGCCTTTGCCTCCGCTGCGAACTATATGGAATCTGTATGTGTTACGCCGAGCGCTCCGGGTCCCCGCTCCTCCCCGGAGCGCTCGCTACACTCTCGCTACTGCAGCGCTCCGGTCAGATCCACTGACCCGGTGCGCTGCGATACCGCCTCCAGCCGGGATGCGATTCGCGATGCGGGTGGCGCCCGCTCGCGATGCGCATCCCGGCTCCCGTACCTGACTCGCTCTCCGTCGGTCCTGTCCCGGCGCGCGCGGCCCCGCTCCCTAGGGCGCGCGCGCGCCGGGTCTCTGCGATTTAAAGGGCCACTGCGCCGCTGATTGGCGCAAGTGGTTCTAATCAGTGTGTTCACCTGTGCACTCCCTATGTATACCTCACTTCCCCTGCACTCCCTCGCCGGATCTTGTTGCCATTGTGCCAGTGAAAGCGTTTCCTTGTGTGTTCCTAGCCTGTGTTCCAGACCTCCTGCCGTTGCCCCTGACTACGATCCTTGCTGCCTGCCCCGACCTTCTGCTACGTCCGACCTTGCTTCTGTCTACTCCCTTGTACCGCGCCTATCTTCAGCAGTCAGAGAGGTTGAGCCGTTGCTAGTGGATACGACCTGGTCACTACCGCCGCAGCAAGACCATCCCGCTTTGCGGCGGGCTCTGGTGAAAACCAGTAGTGACTTAGAACCGGTCCACTAGCACGGTCCACGCCAATCCCTCTCTGGCACAGAGGATCCATCTCCTGCCAGCCGGCATCGTGACAGTAGATCCGGCCATGGATCCCGCTGAAGTCCCTCTGCCAGTTGTCGCCGACCTCACCACGGTGGTCGCCAGCAGTCACAACAGATAGCGCAACAAGGCCACCAGCTGTCTCAACTGACCGTGATGCTACAGCAGCTACTACCACAGCTTCAGCAATCATCTCCTCCGCCAGCTCCTGCACCTCCTCCGCAGCGAGTGGCCGCTTCAGGCCTACGACTATCCTTGCCGGATAAATTTGATGGGGACTCTAAATTTTGCAGTGGCTTTCTTTCTCAATGTTCCCTGCACTTGGAGATGATGTCGGACCAGTTTCCTACTGAAAGGTCTAAGGTGGCTTTCGTAGTCAGCCTTCTGTCTGGAAAAGCTCTGTCATGGGCCACACCGCTCTGGGACCGCAATGACCCCGTCACTGCCTCTGTACACTCCTTCTTCTCGGAAATTCGAAGTGTCTTTGAGGAACCTGCCCGAGCCTCTTCTGCTGAGACTGCCCTGTTGAACCTGGTCCAGGGTAATTCTTCCGTTGGCGAGTACGCCGTACAATTCCGTACTCTTGCTTCTGAACTATCCTGGAATAATGAGGCCCTCTGCGCGACCTTTAAAAAAGGCCTATCCAGCAACATTAAAGATGTTCTGGCCGCACGAGAAATCCCTGCTAACCTACATGAACTCATTCATCTAGCCACTCGCATTGACATGCGTTTTTCCGAAAGGCGTCAGGAGCTCCGCCAGGATATGGACTTTGTTCGCACGAGGCGTTTTTTCTCCCCGGCTCCTCTCTCCTCTGGTCCCCTGCAATCCGTTCCTGTGCCTCCCGCCGTGGAGGCTATGCAGGTCGACCGGTCTCACCTCAAGAGAGGACACAACGCCGCATGGAGAATCTCTGCCTGTACTGTGCCGGTACCGAACACTTCCTGAAGGATTGTCCTATCCGTCCTCCCCGCCTGGAAAGACGTACGCTGACTCCGCACAAAGGTGAGACAGTCCTTGATGTCAACTCTGCTTCTCCACGTCTTACTGTGCCTGTGCGGATATCTGCCTCTACCTTCTCCTTCTCTACTATGGCCTTCTTGGATTCCGGATCTGCAGGAAATTTTATTTTGGCCTCTCTCATCAACAGGTTCAACATCCCGGTGACCAGTCTCGCCAGACCCCTCTACATCAATTGTGTTAACAATGAAAGATTGGACTGTACCATACGTTTCCGCACGGAGCCCCTCCTAATGTGCATCGGACCTCATCACGAGAAAATTGAGTTTTTGGTCCTCCCCAATTGCACTTCCGAAATTCTCCTCGGACTACCCTGGCTTCAACACCATTCCCCAACCCTGGATTGGTCCACTGGGGAGATCAAGAGTTGGGGTTCCTCTTGTTTCAAGGACTGCCTTAAACCGGTTCCCAGTTCTCCTTGCCGTGACCCTGTGGTTCCCCCTGTAACCGGTCTCCCTAAGGCCTATATGGACTTTGCTGATGTTTTTTGCAAAAAACAAGCTGAGACTCTACCTCCTCACAGGCCTTATGACTGTCCTATTGACCTCCTCCCGGGCACTACTCCACCCCGGGGCAGAATTTATCCTCTCTCTGCCCCAGAGACTCTTGCTATGTCTGAGTACATCCAGGAAAATTTAAAAAAGGGCTTTATCCGCAAATCCTCCTCTCCTGCCGGAGCCGGATTTTTCTTTGTGTCCAAAAAAGATGGCTCCCTACGTCCTTGCATTGACTACCGCGGTCTTAATAAAATCACGGTAAAGAACCGCTACCCCCTACCTCTCATCTCTGAACTCTTTGATCGCCTCCAAGGTGCCCACATCTTTACCAAACTGGACTTAAGAGGTGCTTATAATCTCATCCGCATCAGAGAGGGGGATGAATGGAAAACGGCATTTAACACTAGAGATGGACACTTTGAGTATCTGGTCATGCCCTTTGGCCTGTGCAACGCCCCTGCCGTCTTCCAAGACTTTGTTAATGAAATTTTTCGTGATCTCTTATATTCCTGTGTTGTTGTGTATCTGGACGATATCCTGATTTTTTCTGCCAACCTAGAAGAACACCGCCAGCATGTCCGCATGGTTCTTCAGAGACTTCGTGACAATCAACTTTATGCCAAAATGGAGAAATGTCTGTTTGAATGTCAATCTCTTCCTTTCCTAGGATACTTGGTCTCTGGCCAGGGACTACAAATGGATCCAGACAAACTCTCTGCCGTCTTAGATTGGCCACGCCCCTCCGGACTCCGTGCTATCCAACGTTTTTTGGGGTTCGCTAATTATTACAGACAATTTATTCCACATTTTTCCACCATTGTGGCTCCTATCGTGGCTTTAACCAAAAAGAATGCCAATCCTAAGTCATGGCCTCCTCAAGCGGAAGACGCCTTTAAACAGCTCAAGTCTGCCTTTTCTTCGGCTCCCGTGCTCTCCAGACCTGACCCATCTAAACCCTTCCTATTGGAGGTTGATGCCTCCTCAGTAGGAGCTGGAGCAGTCCTTCTACAAAAAAATTCTTCCGGGCATGCTGTTACTTGTGGTTTTTTTTCTAGGACCTTCTCTCCGGCGGAGAGGAACTACTCCATCGGGGATCGAGAGCTACTAGCCATTAAATTAGCACTTGAGGAATGGAGGCATCTGCTGGAGGGATCAAGATTTCCAGTTATTATTTACACCGATCACAAGAACCTCTCCTATCTCCAGTCTGCCCAACGGCTGAATCCTTGCCAGGCCAGGTGGTCTCTGTTCTTTGCCCGATTTAATTTTGAAATTCACTTTCGGCCTGCCGATAAGAACATTAGGGCCGATGCTCTCTCTCGTTCCTCGGATGCCTCGGAAGTAGAGCTCTCTCCGCAACACATCATTCCTCCTGACTGCCTGATCTCCACTTCTCCAGCCTCCATCAGGCAAACTCCTCCAGGGAAGACCTTCGTCTCTCCACGCCAACGCCTCGGAATCCTCAAATGGGGTCACTCCTCCCATCTCGCAGGTCATGCGGGCATCAAGAAATCCGTGCAACTCATCTCTCGTTTCTATTGGTGGCCGACTCTGGAAACGGATGTTGTGGATTTTGTGCGAGCCTGCACTGTCTGTGCCCGGGATAAGACTCCTCGCCAGAAGCCCGCTGGTCTTCTCCATCCTCTGCCTGTCCCCGAACAGCCTTGGTCTCTGATTGGTATGGACTTTATTACAGACTTACCCCCATCCCGTGGCAACACTGTTGTTTGGGTGGTCGTTGATCGATTCTCCAAGATGGCACATTTCATCCCTCTTCCTGGTCTCCCTTCAGCGCCTCAGTTGGCAAAACAATTTTTTGTACACATTTTTCGTCTTCACGGGTTGCCCACACAGATCGTCTCGGACAGAGGCGTCCAATTCGTGTCAAAATTCTGGAGGGCTCTCTGTAAACAACTCAAGATTAAATTAAACTTTTCTTCTGCCTATCATCCTCAATCCAATGGGCAAGTAGAAAGAATTAACCAGGTCCTGGGTGATTATTTACGGCATTTTGTTTCCTCCCGCCAGGATGACTGGGCAGATCTTCTACCATGGGCCGAATTCTCGTATAACTTCAGAGTCTCTGAATCTTCCTCCAAATCCCCATTTTTCGTGGTGTACGGCCGTCACCCTCTTCCCCCCCTCCCTACTCCCTTGCCCTCTGGTTTGCCCGCTGTGGATGAAATATCTTGTGATCTTTCCACCATATGGAAAGAGACCCAAAATTCTCTCTTACAGGCTTCATCACGCATGAAGAAGTTTGCTGATAAGAAAAGAAGAGCTCCCCCCATTTTTTCTCCTGGAGACAAGGTATGGCTCTCCGCTAAATATGTCCGCTTCCGTGTCCCTAGCTACAAATTGGGACCACGCTATCTTGGTCCTTTCAAAATGTTGTGCCAGATTAATCCTGTCTCTTACAAACTTCTTCTTCCTCCTTCTCTTCGTATTCCTAATGCCTTTCACGTTTCTCTTCTTAAACCACTCATCATCAACCGTTTCTCTCCCAAACTTGTTTCTCCCACTCCTGTTTCCGGCTCCTCGGACATCTTCTCCGTAAAGGAGATACTGGCCTCCAAGAAGGTCAGAGGGAAAACTTTTTTTTTGGTCGATTGGGAGGGTTGTGGTCCTGAAGAGAGATCCTGGGAACCTGAGGACAATATCCTAGACAAAAGTCTGCTCCTCAGGTTCTCAGGCTCTAAGAAGAGGGGGAGACCCAAGGGGGGGGGGGGTACTGTTACGCCGAGCGCTCCGGGTCCCCGCTCCTCCCCGGAGCGCTCGCTACACTCTCGCTACTGCAGCGCTCCGGTCAGATCCACTGACCCGGTGCGCTGCGATACCGCCTCCAGCCGGGATGCGATTCGCGATGCGGGTGGCGCCCGCTCGCGATGCGCATCCCGGCTCCCGTACCTGACTCGCTCTCCGTCGGTCCTGTCCCGGCGCGCGCGGCCCCGCTCCCTAGGGCGCACGCGCGCCGGGTCTCTGCGATTTAAAGGGCCACTGCGCCGCTGATTGGCGCAAGTGGTTCTAATCAGTGTGTTCACCTGTGCACTCCCTATGTATACCTCACTTCCCCTGCACTCCCTCGCCGGATCTTGTTGCCATTGTGCCAGTGAAAGCGTTTCCTTGTGTGTTCCTAGCCTGTGTTCCAGACCTCCTGCCGTTGCCCCTGACTACGATCCTTGCTGCCTGCCCCGACCTTCTGCTACGTCCGACCTTGCTTCTGTCTACTCCCTTGTACCGCGCCTATCTTCAGCAGTCAGAGAGGTTGAGCCGTTGCTAGTGGATACGACCTGGTCACTACCGCCGCAGCAAGACCATCCCGCTTTGCGGCGGGCTCTGGTGAAAACCAGTAGTGACTTAGAACCGGTCCACTAGCACGGTCCACGCCAATCCCTCTCTGGCACAGAGGATCCACCTCCTGCCAGCCGGCATCGTGACAGTATGACACTTTATTCCTGTGGTCTTGGGAGTTAGATCACCTGCTCCTTGCCTCATCCTGCCTACCCTCATCAGACCCTGTGGCCTTGGCCAACCCCCCCCCCCCACTACCCCCCTCCCTCCCCTCTTCCCTGCCCAGGAGTGTCCGAAATACAACCCACTCATTTGTGCCGTTGGACTTCTAATTTTTTTCTTTTCCTTTTTCAATTATTTTTCATGCTCAGGATCTTTTTTGGATTGCAGTATGGTGATTTATAATTAACTATGTTACTTCAACCTCTTTCCTTCTGCACCTCCCCCCACCCTCTCTTCCCTCAATTGAGTATGCCCCTGATACAAAGTATGATGAGTACACATAGCCCATGGGCGAGATGCTGGACCCGGGTACACATCCTACTTACATATGTACCCTATCTATAACACAGATAGTGGATACACCCTTGCTCCTCACACCGGACCTCGCATATAACCCTAGTTGCTATTGTATAGATAACAATGACCTTCCCTGAGGCTACACATCGTACCACACTCCCCCCCTCTCTCCCTCCACATCCCTCTCGCTTTAGGACCAATTTTCATTACCACACCATGTTCCTTCCTCCCCCCCCCCCCCCTTTGTACGTGGCCTCTTTATCTCTTGGGGATCACACCTCAAGAAGACATCCCAGAAGGATATAGACTCCATTATGCACCAGATCACTACCATTGAGAGGGTTCACAAACAATCTCAGCTTATGACTATGCTTGACGAGCTCACTTCACTGCGCTCTGAACTAAAAGACATATTGTACGCCAAATCAACTAAGGCCTTCCTCTGCTAATGCCAACGCATATATGCTCATGGGAATAAGGGGGGCAGAATCATGTCCTCCCTCATCAAAAAAGCAAGAGAGAAAACGTTCATACATTCAGTCAAGACATCATCGGGATCCCTGGTCTCCTCCACCCCAGATATTGCTCTAGCCTTCCAACATTTCTATTCTGATCTCTATGACCTCCAATCTTCTGAAGGCACCCTTGCACCTGCTTTGAGAGCCTCACTGATTGCGGACTTCCGACAGTCCCTACACCTCCCTACACTGGGCCAGGAGGCGGGCTCTGCACTCCTCTCACCAGTGTCGGCAGAAGAACTTCTCAAGGTGATTCATAGTTTCCCCCCGGGTAAGAGTCCTGGCCCGGATGGGCTCCCCCTCTCCTACTACCAAAAACTGAAAGGCACACTACTACCATACCTCCCCCGCACCTGTAATGCTCTATTGTCAGGCGAACCACTCCCCAGACAAACTCAAGAGGCCCATGTAGCTCTAATACACAAAGAAGGTAAAGACCCTAAATCTCGATCTGAAGATTTGGGCTAAATTGCTTGCCTTGAGGCTACGAGATCTCGTTCCCTCCCTGGTCCAATCGGATCAAGCTGGGTTTGTCCTTGGTCGTGAGGGAAGGAATAACACGGCGAAAATATTTCAGGCCATACATGTCGCACAGTCTAGAAGATTGCCAATAGCTCTTCTGAGGATCGACGCTGAAAAGGCTTTTGATCGGGTGGGGTGGGACTTTATGAGACCCACACTGTTGGCGTTTGGTCTTCCCCAACCCTTCGTTCGGGCTGTCTTCTCCCTCTACGACCAACCTCATGCCAGACTAAAAATCAATGACACGCTCTTGCCTAGCTTTAATATAAGAAATGGCACGCGACAGGGCTGCCCCCTGTCCCCCACCCTGTTCATTCTAGTTATGGAAACTGTCACGATGCCGGCTGGCAGGAGGTGGATCCTCTGTGCCAGAGAGGGATTGGCGTGGACCGTGCTAGTGGACCGGTTCTAAGTCACTACTGGTATTCACCAGAGCCCGCCGCAAAGCGGGATGGTCTTGCTGCGGCGGTAGTGACCAGGTCGTATCCACTAGCAACGGCTCAACCTCTCTGACTGCTGAAGATAGGCGCGGTACAAGGGAGTAGACAGAAGCAAGGTCGGACGTAGAAGAAGGTCGTGGCAGGCAGCAAGGATCGTAGTCAGGGGCAACGGCAGGAGGTCGGAACACAGGCTAGGAACACACAAGGGAACGCTTTCACTAGGCACAAGGGCAACAAGATCCGGCGAGGGAGTGCAGGGGAAGCGAGGTACACATAGGGAGTGCACAGGTGAACACACTGATTAGACCCACTGCGCCAATCAGCGGCGCAGTGGCCCTCTAAATCGCAGAGACCCGGCGCGCGCGCCGGGACAGGACCGACGGAGAGCGAGTCAGGTACGGGAGCCGTGGTGCGCACCGCGAGCGGGCGCCACCCGCATCGCGAATCGCATCCCGGCTGGGGGCGGTATCGCAGCGCACCCGGTCAGTAGATCTGACCGGGGCGCTGCAGCAGCGAGGATGCCGCGAGCGCTCCGGGGAGGAGCGGGGACCCAGAGCGCTCGGCGTAACAGTACCCCCCCCCCCTTGGGTCTCCCCCTCTTCTTGGAGCCTGGGAACCTGAGGAGCAGACTTTTGTCTAGGATGTTGTCCTCAGGTTCCCAGGATCTCTCTTCAGGTCCACAGCCCTCCCAATCTACCAAAAAGAACCTTTTTCCTCTGACCGTCTTGGAGGCCAGTATCTCCTTCACTGAGAAGACGTCAGAAGAACCGGAGACAGGAGTGGGAGAAACAAGCTTGGGAGAGAAACGGTTGATGATGAGTGGTTTAAGAAGAGAGACATGAAAGGCATTAGGAATACGAAGAGAAGGAGGAAGAAGAAGTTTGTAAGAGACAGGATTAATTTGGCACAAGACTTTGAAAGGACCAAGATAGCGTGGTCCCAGTTTGTAACTGGGGACACGAAAGCGGACATATTTAGCGGAGAGCCATACCTTGTCTCCGGGAGCAAAAATGGGGGGAGCTCTTCTTTTCTTATCGGCAAACTTTTTCATGCGAGATGAAGCCTGTAAAAGAGAATTTTGGGTCTCTTTCCATATGGTGGAAAGATCACGAGTCACTTCATCTACAGCGGGCAAACCAGAGGACAAGGGAATAGAGAGGGGGGGAAGAGGGTGACGGCCGTACACCACGAAAAATGGGGATTTAGCAGAAGATTCAGAGACTCTGAAGTTATACGAGAATTCGGCCCATGGTAGAAGATCTGCCCAGTCATCCTGGCGGGAAGAAACAAAATGCCGTAAATAATCACCCAGGACCTGGTTAATTCTTTCTACTTGCCCATTGGATTGAGGATGATAAGCAGAAGAAAAGTTTAATTTAATCTTGAGTTGTTTACAGAGGGCCCTCCAGAATTTTGACACGAATTGGACGCCTCTATCCGAGACGATCTGCTTGGGCAACCCGTGAAGACGAAAAATGTGTACAAAAAATTGTTTTGCCAACTGAGGCGCTGAAGGAAGACCAGGAAGAGGAATAAAATGTGCCATCTTGGAAAATCGATCAACGACCACCCAAACAACAGTGTTGCCACGGGATGGGGGTAAGTCTGTAATAAAGTCCATACCAATCAGAGACCAAGGCTGTTCGGGGACAGGCAGAGGGTGAAGGAGACCAGCAGGCTTCTGGCGAGGAGTCTTGTCCCGGGCACAGACAGTGCAGGCCCGCACAAAATCAACAACATCCGTCTCCAGAGTCGGCCACCAATAGAAACGAGAGATGAGTTGCACGGATTTCTTGATGCCCGCATGGCCTGCGAGATGGGAGGAGTGACCCCATTTGAGGATTCCGAGGCGTTGGCGTGGAAAGACGAAGGTCTTCCCTGGAGGAGTTTGCCTGATGGAGGCTGGAGAAGTGGAGATCAGGCAGTCAGGAGGAATGATGTGTTGCGGAGAGAGCTCTACTTCCGAGGCATCCGAGGAACGAGAGAGAGCATCGGCCCTGATGTTCTTATCGGCAGGGCGAAAGTGAATTTCAAAATTAAACCGGGCAAAGAACAGAGACCACCTGGCCTGGCGAGGATTCAGCCGTTGGGCAGACTGGAGATAGGAGAGATTCTTGTGATCGGTGTAAATAATAACTGGAAATTTAGATCCCTCCAGCAGATGCCTCCATTCCCCAAGTGCTAATTTAATGGCCAGTAGCTCTCGATCCCCGATGGAGTAGTTCCTCTCTGCCGGAGAGAAGGTCCTAGAAAAAAAACCACAGGTAACAGCATGCCCGGAAGAATTTTTTTGTAGAAGAACCGCTCCAGCTCCTACTGAGGAGGCATCAACCTCCAATAGGAAGGGTTTAGATGGGTCAGGTCTGGAGAGCACGGGAGCAGAAGAAAAGGCCGACTTGAGCCGTTTAAAAGCGTCTTCCGCTTGAGGAGGCCAGGACTTAGGGTTGGCATTCTTCTTGGTTAAAGCCACGATAGGAGCCACAATGGTGGAAAAATGTGGAATAAATTGTCTGTAATAATTGGCGAACCCCAAAAAACGTTGAATAGCACGGAGTCCGGAGGGGCGTGGCCAATCTAAGACGGCAGAGAGTTTGTCTGGATCCATTTGTAGTCCCTGGCCAGAGACCAAGTATCCTAGGAAAGGAAGAGATTGACATTCAAACAGACATTTCTCCATTTTGGCATAAAGTTGATTGTCACGAAGTCTCTGAAGAACCATGCGGACATGCTGGCGGTGTTCTTCTAGGTTGGCAGAAAAAATCAGAATATCGTCCAGATACACAACAACACAGGAATATAAGAGATCACGAAAAATTTCATTAACAAAGTCTTGGAAGACGGCAGGGGCGTTGCACAGGCCAAAGGGCATGACCAGATACTCAAAGTGTCCATCTCTAGTGTTAAATGCCGTTTTCCATTCATCCCCCTCCCTGATGCGGATGAGATTATAAGCACCTCTTAAGTCCAGTTTGGTAAAGATGTGGGCACCTTGGAGGCGATCAAAGAGTTCAGAGATAAGAGGTAGAGGGTAGCGGTTCTTTACCGTGATTTTATTAAGACCGCGGTAGTCAATGCAAGGACGTAGGGAGCCATCTTTTTTGGACACAAAGAAAAATCCAGCTCCGGCAGGAGAGGAGGATTTGCGGATAAACCCCTTTTTTAAATTTTCCTGGATGTACTCAGACATAGCAAGAGGATAAATTCTGCCCCGGGGTGGAGTAGTGCCCGGGAGGAGGTCAATAGGACAGTCATAAGGCCTGTGAGAAGGTAGAGTCTCAGCTTGTTTTTTGCAAAACACATCAGCAAAGTCCATATAGGCCTTAGGGAGACCGGTTACAGGGGGAACCACAGGGTCACGGCAGGGAGTACTGGGAACCGGTTTAAGGCAGTCCTTGAAACAAGAGATACCCCAGCTCTTGATCTCCCCTGTGGACCAATCCAGGGTTGGGGAATGGCGTTGGAGCCACGGTAGTCCAAGGAGAATTTCGGAAGTGCAATTGGGGAGGACCAAGAACTCAATTTTTTCTTGATGAGGTCCGATGCACATTAGAAGGGGCTCCGTGCGGTAACGTATGGTACAGTCCAATCTTTCATTGTTAACACAATTGATGTAGAGGGGCCTGGCGAGACTGGTTACCGGGATGTTGAACCTGTTGATGAGAGAGGCCAAAATAAAGTTTCCTGCAGATCCGGAATCCAAGAAGGCCATAGTAGAGAAGGAGAAGGTAGATGCAGATATCCGCACAGGCACAGTAAGACATGGAGAAGCAGAGTTGACATCAAGGACTGTCTCACTTTTGTGCGGAGTCTGCGTGCGTCTTTCCAGGCGGGGAGGACGGATAGGACAATCCTTCAGGAAGTGTTCGGTACCGGCACAGTACAGGCAGAGATTCTCCATGCGACGTCGTGTCCTCTCTTGAGGTGTCAGGCGAGACCGGTCAACTTGCATAGCCTCCACGGCGGGAGGCACAGGAACGGATTGCAGAGGACCAGAGGAGAGAGGAGCCGGGGAGAAAAAACGCCTCGTGCGAACAAAGTCCATATCCTGGCGGAGCTCCTGACGCCTTTGGGAAAAACGCATGTCAATGCGAGTGGCAAGATGAATGAGTTCATGTAGATTAGCAGGAATTTCTCGTGCGGCCAGAACATCTTTAATGTTGCTGGATAGGCCTTTTTTAAAGGTCGCGCAGAGGGCCTCATTATTCCAGGATAGTTCAGAAGCAAGAGTACGGAATTGTATGGCGTACTCGCCAACGGAAGAATTACCCGGGACCAGGTTCAGCAGGGCAGTCTCAGCAGAGGAGGCTCGGGCAGGTTCCTCAAAGACACTACGAATTTCCGAGAAGAAGGAGTGTACAGAGGCAGTGACGGGGTCATTGCGGTCCCAGAGCGGTGTGGCCCATGACAGAGCTTTTCCAGACAGAAGGCTGACTACGAAAGCCACCTTAGACCTTTCAGTAGGAAACTGGTCCGACATCATCTCCAAGTGCAGGGAACATTGTGAAAGAAAGCCACGGCAAAACTTAGAGTCCCCATCAAATTTATCCGGCAAGGATAGTCGTAGGCCTGAAGCGGCCACTCGCTGCGGAGGAGGTGCAGGAGCTGGCGGAGGAGATGATTGCTGAAGCTGTGGTAGTAGCTGCTGTAGCATCACGGTCAGTTGAGACAGCTGGTGGCCTTGTTGCGCTATCTGTTGTGACTGCTGGGCGACCACCGTGGTGAGGTCAGCGACAACTGGCAGAGGTACTTCAGCGGGATCCATGGCCGGATCTACTGTCACGATGCCGGCTGGCAGGAGGTGGATCCTCTGTGCCAGAGAGGGATTGGTGTGGACCGTGCTAGTGGACCGGTTCTAAGTCACTACTGGTATTCACCAGAGCCCGCCGCAAAGCGGGATGGTCTTGCTGCGGCGGTAGTGACCAGGTCGTATCCACTAGCAACGGCTCAACCTCTCTGACTGCTGAAGATAGGCGCGGTACAAGGGAGTAGACAGAAGCAAGGTCGGACGTAGCAGAAGGTCGGGGCAGGCAGCAAGGATCGTAGTCAGGGGCAACGGCAGGAGGTCGGAACACAGGCTAGGAACACACAAGGGAACGCTTTCACTAGGCACAAGGGCAACAAGATCCGGCGAGGGAGTGCAGGGGAAGCGAGGTACACATAGGGAGTGCACAGGTGAACACACTGATTAGACCCACTGCGCCAATCAGCGGCGCAGTGGCCCTCTAAATCGCAGAGACCCGGCACGCGCGCGCCCTAGGGAGCGGGACCGCGCGCGCCGGGACAGGACCGACGGAGAGCGAGTCAGGTACGGGAGCCGTGGTGCGCACCGCGAGCGGGCGCCACCCGCATCGCGAATCGCATCCCGGCTGGGGGCGGTATCGCAGCGCACCCGGTCAGTAGATCTGACCGGGGCGCTGCAGCAGCGAGGATGCCGCGAGCGCTCCGGGGAGGAGCGGGGACCCGGAGCGCTCGGCGTAACAGAAACCCTGCTACAGAAAATTAGACTGTCCACAGACATCTCGGGCATACGCATAGGGTCGACGGATTTGAAGGTACTAGCTTTTGCCGATGACCTGTTATTTTTAGTCACTGACCCAGCCTCCTCACTCCCCGCTCTGGAAGACACACTACGTCTTTATGGTTCGTTGTCGAACTTTAAAGTTAACATATCTAAGTCAGAGGTACTGGATGTCTCTCTGGACTCACGCACGAAGGCCTCCCTGAGACTGAGCGTGTCCTTTGCGTGGGCAAACTCTAGTGTCCGCTATCTGGGAGTTCACATCTCAGGGAATCTTCAGAACTTGTTCCACTTAAACTACATCTCCCTTCTGATGGAAATCACCACACTATTAAAAGACTACGACTTACCTCTAATCTCATGGTTGGGTAGGAAAAATCTGATTCAAACCTATATAATGCCAAAGATATTATACTGCATGATTATGGTTCCTATTGCCCTCCCACAATCTTTTTTTAGATCTATACGCTCCCTTTTCTTGAAATTTGTATGGCGCAACAAGAGACCCAGGTTAGCACATTCTTAGCTTATTAAATCCAAATCTAAAGGGGGTATTGGCTTACCTGACCCACACACCTATTATAAAGCTATCCAGTTGCAGAGGTGGCCGGAGCTGGTGCACCATGCCCCTCCGTCTATTCTTTGGGAACTACTCACATCACCACACCCTGGCTCCATGTCTAGAGACTTATGGCTACCCCCTCCCTGCACTTCCCGTACCATCGTCACCTCTCCCATGCTTAAAGGTATCTTTGAAGTCTGGAAAACCCTTTCTGCTACATTTGCCCCCACCCCCCCCCTCTCATCCATTATGCCAGCATCATTGATACCCTGTGTGACAAACCATGACACTCCCACGTTCCGATCAATGTGGGACAAACTCCGGCACGCACATCTGTCCTCTTTTCTAGACTCGAACGGATATGTAGACACCGCGAAGGTTTCTCAGTCACTGAACACTTATTCAAGATCGTTCCTGCACCAGGCTCATGTTAGGGTTTGCTGCGACGGACTGCGCACTACTCAGACTTTGAGACTCTCACTAACCCCACTGGAATCTCTACTCACGATACACACTGCACGTAGGCTGAAAATCTCCAAGCTCTATCACCTCATAAAGGAATCTCACGAATCTCTTAAGCCATCTTTCCTCCTTGCTTGGGAGAGAGAACTAAACATCTCCCTCTTCGAGTCGGAGTCAGCACTTGTTCTACGTAATAGCCACAGTTTCTCAAGTTGTGTAAGGCTACAGGAAAATGCTTTTAAATTAACTTCTCGGTGGTATAAAACCCCCGAGTGGTTGTATGCTTACAAATTGTCCCCCACAAATCTCTGTTGGAGGTGTGGGTCCCACCCAGGTTCATACTCCCATATTTGGTGGTCGTGTCCATTAATCACTGAGTTCTGGAACAGAGTTGGGGAGATAGTGAGGGAGGTCACTTCGAGCACCATCCAACTCTCTATGCAATTGTTAGCACTAAATATGCCCACAGAGAACTACTCTCCCTCTAAAACTGATCTCGCCACCCATCTTATTGCTGCTGCGAAGTCACTTATACCCCTCAATTGGAAACAACCATGCTCCCCCTCCATAGAGGAGTGGAGAAATAAAATTAACCAGATCTGCTGCTTTGAGGAACTGATCAGCTGGACGAATAGAACTCATGATGTGTTTGTGAGAACATGGTCGCCGTGGCGCGCTTCCAGATATTATACCTCAAAAATTCCATTATCACCCCTTAACCCTCGGTAGAGGGTTCCCCTGCGTGAATGAACATTGAGTTGCTCACTTCTTATACTTGGCAGCTGCCTTTGCTTCTTTTCCCCTCTGTTCTTCTCTGCCTAATGCTTGGGATCTTCCCTCTCTCCTCTCTATTTTCAGTCCTTTTCTTCTTATTCACCCTCCCCCTCACTTCCCCTCGCCCCTCCATGCCCCTCCTCTTTCCTTTTTTCCCCCAGTATCTCCCTCCCCGCCCTATTCTCCCCCCCCCTTTACCGCTCAATATTGGGCGTACCCCCCCCCCCCCCCTTACATCTATCCTTTATTTGTGGATGGCTTGATTCCATGCAGGACCAATGTATATCCATCTTCAAGTTCTGCCCTTATCCACTACTCCCCCCCCCCCCCCCGCACACACCTTCTTTCCTCTCTCCCCCCCTCCCCCCTCCCTACACTCAAACCTAGAACATAAGTTTTCATGGAGCTAACAGGCTTTGTTAATCCTACCCCTTGTTCTATACCCAGCCCTTATTGCTGAAATGTTTTGATGACCTAAATGCCCTTTACAGGCCATTCCTCCTTGTATTCTACTTATGATATGTAAGCACACTGTGTATGATCTTGTTAATTGTTATGAAAAAACTAATAAAAACTGAGTTAACAAAAAAAAAAAAAGAAACGTGTTGCTTTTTGTGCTAATAAATTCACTTTTAGGGACTAGTACAAGGTGTCCCAGTCCTTGGGAATAGATAGGACCAACGCCAGAAACAGTTCAATTTTTCTGCCTTTTCAAGCCTGGTTCCATTCATAGCCTGATCCTGGATGCCATTCCTGATGTATTTTGATCATTAAAGGGGTATTCCAGGAAATAACTTTTTGTTATATCAACTGGCTCCAGAAAGATAAACAGATTTTTAAATTACTTCTATTAAAAAAATCATAATCTTTCCAGTAGTTATCAGCTGCTGAAGTTGAGTTGTTCTTCTTTCTGACAACAGTGCTCTCTGCTGACACCTCTGTCTGTCTCAGGAACTGTCCGAAGCATTAGAGGTTTGCTATGGGGATTTGCTCCTGAGACTGACAGAGGTGTCAGCAGAGAGCGCTGTTGTCAGACTGAAAAGAACAACTCAACGTCAGCAGCTGATAACTACTGGAAGAATTAAAAATGTTAATAGAAGTAATTTATAAATCTTTTTATCTTTCTGGAGCCAGTTGATGTAAAAAAAAAAAAATAGAAGTACGACAACATCAAACCTATATAAGTAGGGTTTCATTTTAACCTTTTGGACCTACAGAATAGAGATAAGGTGTTATTTTTACCGAAAAATGCACTGCGTAGAAACGGAAGCCCCCAAAAGTTACAAAATAGCATTCTTTCTTCAATTTTGTCGCACAATTAATTTTTTTTCTGCTTCGTAGTGGATATTTTGGTAAAATAACTAATGTCACTGCAAAGTAGAATTGGTGGTGCAAAAAATATGATTTTTAGAAGGTGATGAGGAAAAAATTCAAATGCAAAAACGGAAAAACCCTGCGTCCTTAAGGGATTAAAGGGGTATTCCAGGAAAAAAACTTTTTTATTTATATAAACTGGCTCCAGAAAGTTAAACAGATTTGTAAATTACAAATAACAACTTAATTCTTCCAATAATTATCAGCTGCTGAAGTTGAGTTGTTCTTATCTGTCTGGAAACAGTGCTCTCTGCTGACATCTCTGCTTATCTTGGGAACTGCAAAGAGTAGAAGAGTTTTGCTATGGGAATTTGCTTCTACTCTGGACAGTTAGCGAGACAGGTTTCATCAGAGAGCACTTAGACAGAAATTAACAACTCAACTTCAGCAGCTCATATGTACTGAAAGGATTAAGATTTTGCAATAGAAGTAATTTACAAATCTGTTTAACTTTCTGGAGCCAGTTGATATGAAAAAAAAAAAAAATAATAATAATTCCTGGATAACCCCTGGGCTGTGCCAGAAGTGAACATGGCAGATGTGACTTAAAGGGGTACACAGCCCCTAGACATCTTATCCCCTTTCCTTTGGATAGGGGATAAGATGTCTGATCGTGGGGGTCCTGCCGCTGGGACCCCCGCGATCTCTGTGTAGCACCCCGCGTTCGTTCAAAATGCTGGGTGCGGGCGGTTGGGTTGTGATGTCCTGGCCATGCCCCTCATGACATCATGCCATTTCCCCTCAATAGAAGTCCATGGAAGGGGGTGTGGTGGCCACCATGCTCCTTCCCATAGACTTGCATTGAGGGTGTGTGATGTAATGTCACGAGGGGCGGGGCCGCGATGTCTAGACCCTGCCGCCCGCTGCAAGCATTCGGAACAAAATGTTCCGAATGCTGGGGCAGTGGAGTACCCCTTTAAATTGAGGTCCATTAGAGTTCTGTGGAGGTCCACCCTGCTGTAGAGGAGACGGTCACAGTGACATTTATATACAGTAAACTCGGATGGTAAACCAAGTAGGTATGAAAAAGACAGCAGTACCCTTATGCAGTGCTCACTCCAGTCCAGCATAAAACATACAAGTAGAAAATATAAAGCGGCACTCACCAAATCCAGCAGATTCTTATTTATTTCTTTAGAGTATCATACAGTACAGGGGGAGACACAAAGAGATGGTGTGTACAGCAAAGAGACAAAAGCGGTTTTACACTCGTACTAGTGCTTCATCAGACCTCAGAGGCAACAGCCGTTTCACACTTGTTAGTGCTTCACTGGGCATCATAGAGATAACAGCCGTTTTTACAGTTGTCAGTGCTTTATCGGGCCGCATAGAGGTAGCAGCCGTTTCACACTCATTAGTGCTTCATCGGGCCTCAAAGCGGCAACAGCTGTTTCACACTCATTAATGCTTCATCGGGCCTCATAGAGGCAACAACAATTTCACACTCATTAGTGCTTCATTGGGCCTCATAGAGGCAACAGCTGTTTCGCATCAGGCCGCATAGCGGCCCGATGAAGCACTAGCAGGTGCGAAACAGCTGTTGTCTCTTTGCTTTTATCCCCCCTGTCTATGTGTGTCTCCCCCCTGTACTGTATGTACCGTTTTCCCCCGAAAATAAGACATACCCATAAAATAAGCCATAGCAGAATTTCTAAGCATTGGCATAATATAAGCCATACCCAGAAAATAAGACATAGTGGTAGGCGTAGCTAAGCATACCGGCACGGAGTGGTAAAGAAGACGGGCAGCCCTTCTCATCTGCCCCATCGTGACAGCTGCTTGGTATCAGAGGTGACCGGAGAGGTGCCGGCAGCCCCATCAACATGGTCGGCTACCCCTGTCAGGTCCTTGTCCTTTTGTTCGTGCTGCCAGACGCGGCATAGAGGGAGACAGAAGGTGAAAGTAAAGGTCTCCTCAGTGAAGTGAGGAACAGAAAGTTCTGCTTTGTACCATACTTAATAAAAATAAGACATCCCCTAAAAATAAGCCACAGTGTGTCTTGTTGAGGAAAAATAAATATAAGACAGTGTCTTATTTTCAGGGAAACACGGTAAAAATGATAATCTAATAAAAATCAAATAAAGAAGAATCTTCTGCTTTTGGTATATATATATATATATATATATATATATATATATATATATATATATATATACCGTATTTTTCGTCCTATAGGACGCACCGGCATATAAGACGCACCCAATTTTAGGGGCAAAATCTAAAAAAATTAAGATTTTGAACCCAATAGTGGTCTTCAACCTGCCGACCTCCAGATGTTGCAAAACTACAACTCCCAGCATGCCCGGACAATCCAGTACCTTCCAGTACCGTATTTTTCGCCCTATAGGACGCACCGGCATATAAGACGCACCCAATTTTAAAGGTGCAAAATCTAGAAAAAAAAAGATTCTGCACCCAACGGTGATCTTCAACCTGCAGACCTCCTGATGTTGCAAAACTACAACTCCCAGCATGCTCGGACAGCCGTTGGCTGTCCGGGCATGCTGGGAGTTGTAGTTTTGCAACATCTGGAGGTCCGTAGATTGAAGACCACTGCATAGGAGGTAATACTCACGTGTCCCCGCCGCTCCTGACCCGTCACCGCTGCCCTGGATGTCGCTCCATCACTGTCGCCGTGTCCCCATCGCTCCGGAACGTCTCTGCTGCCGGCCGGGTATCCTCACTCTCCGTCGCAGTCATCATGTCGTTACGCACGCCGACACACGTACGCGACGACGTGATGACGAGGAAGGAGAGCGCCGGCCATACAGGGGATCCCTGAACGGAGAAGACACCGAGGAGGCAGGTAAGGTCCCCCCGGTGTCCTGTAAGCACTAACCCGGCTATTCAGTCGGGCTGTTCGGGACCGCCGCGGTGAGATCGCGGCGGTCCCGAACAGCCCGACTGAACAGCCGGGTTAGTGTCACTTTCCCTTCAGACGCGGCGGTCAGCTTTGATCGCCGCGTCTGAAGGGTTAATACAGGGCATCACCATGATCGGTGATGTCCTGTATTAGCCGCGGGTTCCGGCCATTGATGGCCGCAGGGACCGCCGCGATAGGGGTGTATTCGCCGTATAAGACGCACCGACTTTTTCCCCCCAGTTTTGGGGAAGAAAAAGTGCGTCTTATACGGCGAAAAATACGGTGTATATATATATATATATATATATACCTATTTTACTATTTTATTGCAGATTTTTTTGTTTTTAATTCTTACAACAAATGTGGCCTAATTTTTATATAAATGCCCTTCTTACATTAACTATTCTTGGGAAAAAGTAAAATAAAATAAAATTAATTGATATTTGAGTATGAAAAAATGTCATTTTCATCAACTTGACCAAATGTGGTGTTTTCCTATTTTTTTTTATCCTTTGTGCGGAAAAAATGACCAAGATGGCTGTCCTTGGCTTCCTTCTCCGATGGCTCTCTCGTAAATAACAGCTTAGCCATTTGTTGTAGCCACCTGCATCTCTGTTTTACAGTTGTCTCCCACATTGTACCAAATAACCTCGATTTGTTTGAAGTATTGTTGGCCATCTTTTTTTTGCATAAAATGAGCATATTATTGTTTTTAGCTCATTCTGTTCTATTTCCTGGTTTACATTCTGGCCTAATGTGGGTGTGATAGGAAATCTGCCAGCTAGTTAGGAAGCGCGGATAATACATTCTGACAGATTTTGTTTGGAATATTTCTCCAGTTTGTGGCCATTTTCACGAAGATTCCATCATATCTGGTAAATATTAGTTTTTGAACCGGGGCCATGGAAGCTGACCAACATGAATGTGTACAAAAGGGCCCCACAAATTAGAACAAATGGTATAACACAACAGATTTATAGAATGCTGTTCACTAATGCCCCGGGTCAGGCCTAATAAATCATTCCAGAAAACGCTTTCTCTGGCATCTGGACTCGTCTATGATTCCGAAATTCTACATACAAATGCATAAGTAGCGCAAGAGTGCCTGGTATATTTAAACAGAATTTTAAATTGATTTAAAAAAAAAAAAAAATATATATATATATATATATATATATATATAATAGTTTTTTTGCATTTATATATATTTATTCAATATTTTATTTTACATTATTTATATTTATGACATTAGTGACGCAAAACCCACAAATCAGGTCTTAGACTTGGAGACAAAATACAAGCTACCTTCTTCTGAATTTTTTCTCTATTTGCAGGTTACAACCGAAAAGGAAAAAGAAGAGCATATATGGGGCAAAATCTGTTTTATTAAAGGGGTACTCCGGTGAAAAACATTTTTTTTTTTTTTTAAATCAAGAAAAAGTTTAGTCTCAAGGGGCGACACGGCTTCTTTACCATGAGAACTGTGAACTTATGGAACAGTCTACCTCAGGAACTGGTCACAGTAGGAACAATTAATAGCTTTAAAACAGGATTAGATACATTCCTGGAACAAAATAACATTAATGCTTATGAAGAAATATAAAATCTCATCCCTTCCCCAATATCGCGCCACACCCCTACCCTTCAATTCCCTGGTTGAACTTGATGGACGTATGTCTTTTTTCAACCATACTAACTATGTAACTATGTAACTGGTGCCAGAACGTTAAACAGATTTGCAAATTACTTCTATTTAAAAATCTTAATCCTTCCAGTACTTACCTCCCACTTGTGACGTCACGCCCCCTCCCATAGACTTGCATTGAGGGTGCGGAGCGTGACATCCCGAGGGGGGCAGGGCCGTGACATCATGATACCCCATCCCCTGTATTGCCCGTCATCAGCCACAGAGCAAACATAGCTCCTTTGGATAGGGGATAAGATGTCTATGGGAGGAGTACCCCTTTAAAAAAAAAAAGTTTTATGTTAGTTTTTCTGCTGTATACTTCTGGCCACCAGGGGTCTCCCTTCTTGGCCAGAACACATTCCGTCTGGTCAAAATCTCAGATTTTGGTCTCCTGCTTGTAAGCTTGTAATGGCAGGAGACCAAACTCAGGAAGTGTTTCTCTGCACTGAGCTTGATTGACAGCTGCAAAGAGTCTGACTGAAAGCTGCACAGAGCCTCAGTGGGAGCTGCACAGACTAAAAACAAAAATGGTGCCGTAAAACTTTATTCTCTCTTTTAAAAGCTACACCCAAACAAAAAAGTGTATGTGTGTCAAAATGGTACTATCACCAACAAAAAATCTATATAATAAAATGCAACCCACCATTCGGTCATAGTCCCTGATAATTATTGGATTTCAAACATCACATTATGTATATGCATTATAACCCCTTGCTATTCACCCAATGCGTTTCTGTTCTGCCAACAATAAAGAACAGACCGAACATCATCAGGGGTTAGAGAGGCGCAAAGAGTAAATAAATATATCTACAAAAATGTTTTATCACTAATTTGCAGTTAGTGGCCAAGACAAGAGGTCCTCAATATAGGTATATAAAAAAAAAAAAATAAAAAAAAAATATATATATATATATATATATATATATATATATGTGGTAGCCCTTGGGGGGTGTTGGTAGTGGGGGTATTGTTTCAGTAAATGAGGGGTTAATATTAACCCTATAGTTCGTGAAGCCAGGCTGAGGGCTAGTATGCTGAGGTAATTCTCCGGCCTATCGCCGCCCTTCCCAGTAACGATAGGTGCATGTAATAAAATGACTGGAGATCCACAAAGTAGTTGAACTTTACCTTGAAGAACTTTACTTAGATGTTTGCGGTACATCCAATGAACAATAACAGTCTCAGGCAAACAGTCTTTATATATCTCAATGACTGACAATTGTTGCGGACTTTGAATGAAATTAAAGTCTCTGAATTTAGGGTAATTATTGTAGATCCGTCCAGATTTAGGGGATAGAAAAGGTCCGTGTCAGGATTCGGCAGGTTGGAGGTGGATCCTCTGTGTCAGAGAGGGATTGGCGTGGACCGTACCGGAGGACCGGTTCTAAGTTGCTACTGGTTTTCACATGAGCCCGCCACAAAGCGGGATGGTCTTGCTGCGGCGGTAGCAACCAGATCGTATCCACCGGTAACGGCTCAACCTCACTGACTGCTGATAGTGGCGTGGGACAGGAGGACCAGACAGAGGCGAGGTCAGACGTAGCAGAAGGTCAGGGCAGGTGGTAAGGTTCGTAGTCAAGGGCAACGGCAGAAGGTCTGGTAACACTGGTAAGGGCACTCACAAAACGCTTTCACTAGGCACTGAGGCAACAAGATCCGGCAAGGACAGGAAGGGGAAGTGGGTTTATATACACCTGGAGCAGGAGCTAATAGACACTGATTGGGCCAGGCACCAATTAGCGGTGCACTGGCACTTTAAATCTTAGAGAGCTGGCGCGCGCACGCCCTAGAGAGCGGAGCCGCGCGCGCCAGGACGTGACAGCCGGGGAACGGTACAGGTGAGTAGATTGGGATGCGACCCGCGAGCGGGCGCGTTCCGCTACGCGGATCGCATCCCCGCCGGCAGTGGGTCTGACCGGGGCGCTGCAGAGAGGAGAACGCCGTGAGCGCTCCGGGGAGGAGCAGGGACCCGGAGCGCTCGGCGTAACAGTACCCCCCCCCCCCCTTAGGTCTCCCCCTCTTTTTATCTGCATATCCCTTCATATGAGACGAGGCCAGCAGGAGCGACTCTTGAGTCTCCTTCCAGATAACGGAGAAGTCCTGGGTTATTTCATCTACGGCAGGAACTCCAGAAGAAGTGGGAATGGGAAGGGGGGGCAGAGGGTGAAGCTTGCCACGGGGCAGAGTGGTACCAGGAAGGAGGCTATGAGGAGGTAAGATCTCTGCTTGCTTTTTGCAGAAAATATCAGAAAAGTCCTAGTAAACCTTGGGAGGACCCGGTAAAGGTGGAATCTCAGGAGTTGGAACGGATGTGAGGCATTGTTTGTGACAAGCAGGACCCCAAATCTTGATCTCCCCGGTGGTCCAGTCAAGGGTAGGAGAATGGTGCTGGAGCCACGGCAGACCAAGGAGGACTTCAGAGGTGCAGTTGGGCAGAACAAGAAATTAAATTTTTTCGTGATGCAGTCCAATTCTCATAAGCAGGGGTTCTGTGCGGTAACGCACAGTGCAGTCCAATTTTTCTCAGTTGACAGAAGAAATGTAGAGCGGCTTGACGAGACGGGTTACTGGGATACTGAACCTATTAACGAAAGAGGCCAAAATAAAGTTTCCTGCAGAACCGGAGTCCAAGAAGGCCACAGCAGAGAAGGAGGAGTTAACAGAAGGAGAAATCCGCACAGGTACCGTCAGACGTGGAGGGGCAGAATTTATGCCAAGAGACGCCACTCCCACGTGAACAGGGTGCGTGCGTTTCCCAGACACGGAGGATGAATAGGGCAGTCCACTAGGAAATGTTCGGTACTAGCGCAGTACAGGCACAAATTTTCATCTCTGCGACGAGACCTCTCTTCTTGGGTCAGGTGAGACCGATCCACTTGCATAGCCTCCTCGGCGGGAGGCACAGGAGTAGATTGCAGAGGATTCTGAGAGAGAGGTACCCAGACATCAAGGTCCTTTTCCTGGCGGAGCTCCTGGGGTCTTTCAGAAAAACGCATGTCGATGCGGGTGGCCAAATGGATAAGTTCAGACAGGGTAGCAGGGATTTCTCGTGCGGCCAGGACATCTTTGATGTTGCTGGATAAGCCTTTCTTGAAGGTTGCGCAGAGGGCCTCATTGTTCCAGGATAGCTCAGAGGCGAGGGTACGAAACTGGATAGCGTATTCACCTATGGAAGAACTCCCTTGGACGAGGTTCAGCAAAGCAGTCTCGGCTGACGAGGCCCGGGCTGGCTCCTCAAAGACACTATGAACTTCAGCGAAGAAGGACTGGATTGTACCAGGGGCAGGATCGTTGCGGTCCCAGAGCGGTGTGGCCCATGCCAAGGCCTTTCCAGACAGGAGGCTGACCACGAAAGCCACCTTAGACCATTCAGTGGGGAATTGGTCCGACATCATCCCCAAGCGCAAAGAACACTGGGACAGGAACCCACGGCACAATTTAGAGTTCCCATCGAACTTGTCAGGTAGGGACAAGCGGAGTCTGGAAGTGGCAACTTGCTGCGGAGGAGAAGCAGGAGCAGGCGGAGGAGATGGTTGCTGCTGTAGAGGCAGAAGCTGCTGTAGCATGACGGTCAACTGCGACAGCTGTTGTCCTTGTTGGGCGACCACGGTGGCGAGGTCAGCAAGACTAGGCAGTGGCACCTCAGCGGGATCCATGGCCGCATCTACTGTCAGGATTCAGCAGGCTGGAGGTGGATCCTCTGTGTCAGAGAGGAATTGGCGTGGACCGTACCGGAGGATTGGTTCTAAGTTGCTACTGGTTTTCACCAGAGCCCGCCGCAAAGCGGGATGGTCTTGCTGCGGCGGTAACAACCAGGTCGTATCCACCGGTAATGGCTGAACCTCACTGACTGCTGAGAGTGGCGTGGGACAGGAGGACTAGACAGAGGCGAGGTCAGACGTAGCAGAAGGTAAGGGCAGGCGGCAAGGTTCGTAGTCAAGGGCAACGGCAGAAGGTCTGGTAACACTGGTAAGGGCACTCACAAAACACTTTCACTAGGCACTGAGGCAACAAGATCCGGCAAGGACAGGAAGGGGAAGTGGGTTTATATACACCTGGAGCAGGAGCTAATAGACACTGATTGGGCCAGGCACCAATTAGTGGTGCACTGGCCCTTTAAATCTTAGAGAGCCGGTGCGCGCGCCCTAGAGAGCGGAGCCGCGCGCGCCAGGACGTGACAGCCGGGGAACAGGACAGGTGAGTAGATTGGGATGCGACCCACGAGCGGGCGCGTCCCGCTACGTGGATCGCATCCCCACCGACAGTGACAGTGCAGCGCTCCTGGTCAGCGGGTCTGACCGGGGCGCTGCAGAGAGGAGAACGCCGCGAGCGCTCCGGGGAGGAGCAGGGACCCGGAGCGCTCGGCGTAACAGTCCGGTGATCCTGCAGAGTGCTTGGGGATTGATACACTCGCGATCCTGAATATATCAGCCATTGCCGTAAGGCTCAGGCCTAATTCACTGCGATAGACAGCTGTGCAGATCCTGCTTGTTTGACAGCCCGCGAACAAGAGCGATGCTTACTGCTTGGCTGCGCAGGAACAAGAGAGATGCTTACTGCTTGGCTGCGCAGGAACAAGAGAGAGAACAATGGCCGCCGCTCCCTTATATGGGCAGGGGCGGGGTGAATCTGATTGGTCCGAACATCTGTCATTCACTGTCACACAGTGCGATGGGATTTACTACGTCACAGTGACCTCCAAAGGTCCGTAAGCAGAAATACCATAGAGTTCACCTGACCACGTGACCCACAGGTCCTGCTACGTTATAGACAGGTAATTAACAATTTATAAACATTGATATCATATTTACATGCTTCCTAAATAAACTATTAGTGCAATAACTATCTGGATGAGAGGCGACCAGGGGTGAACAAGACAATGGGGACCCCGACGTCCTAGGGACTCTGGCTAAGGGGACCCACACACGCAGGTACCGGATAGGATACGGTACCGGGACACCATATGTACGTAAGATAACCTGCTAATAGATCAATGCTATCTAGATTTGGGGTTTTAGTCTCTTCTCCTCCCGTCTTTTATAACGCACTCCACTGGGGTATCATGGTACACAAACTGCCAGTGGGGAAAAAGAAGGCCAATCATAAGCGGCTGGATAATAGTTAAAGGGGTATTCCAGGCAAAAACTTTTTTTTATATATCAACTGGCTCCGGAAAGTTAAACAGATTTGTAAATTACTTGTATTAAAAAATCTTAATCCTTCCAATAGTTATTAGCTTCTGAAGTTTTCTGTCCAACTGCTCAATGATGATGTCATGTCCCGGGAGCTGTGCATGATGGGAATATATAACCCCATAGGAGCTGCACAGTTCCCGGGATGTGAGTCATCAGAAAGCAGTTAGACAGAAAACAGCAACTCAACTTCAGAAACTAATAACTATTGGAAGGATTAAGATTTTTTAATAGAAGTAATTTACAAATCTGTTTAACTTTCTGGAGCCAGTTGATATATAAAAAAAAGTTTTTGCCTGGAATACCCCTTTAAGACCAAAGCATAATCCTGCAGTGGCAAGAGACCCGTCTTGTGCCAGGGCTTTAACCTCTTTCACCGTGTCCATGTGCTTGTACTACCACCCGCCATTCTATACATATTGTAGTTGTATTTCATTCAGCTTGGTGGGGGTGCCAAAAGTCTAGAATTGAGGGCCTATCCAGAGGATACACTATCCATTTTAAAAGTCCAGATAACCCCTTTTAACTTCTTTGTTTTGGCTTCTACATACAGTACTAGGTGCTATAAAACCATTTAGGCTTCTTTCACACTGTGACACGGAGGTGCGACGGACGTCAGGGAACACGGGGAGAATAGTGGGAGAAAAAATACATCATGCAAAGTCTTTTTCTACGGCTACTCCCGTCAAAAAACAACTGCTCGACGGACCCCATAATAGTAAATGGGATCTGTCGGGAACCATTATTGCCCATTGTGCCGCTGGGCCTAATGGACCTTTCCAGACGGGGCACAATGACAGTGTGAAAGGGGCCATACATGTAAATATTATCCATAAGCTAAATAAAATGAAATAAACATAAATAACACAGAAATACAGCAAAGAATAATGTTTTATACACTAATATCTGACTGGTAAATACATTGTATTTATATAATTCTTGGATGGAAAGAAAAGCGATATTACACGCTGACAAATATAGCAATGGAAAAAAAAATTAAATCAGATTTATTTGCACAATTTAAGCCTTCCTTGTTGGCTCGAAATGTTAATGTTATTTTGAACTGCCGTTACAAATAAAATGCCATATGCTGTTTATTTTTTATAATTGTACAATTAGTACTTTCTCTGGTTATTCATGCATATGCAAATGATATTTTTACACTGGTCGTAATTTTTTTGTCATTTCTAAACCATTATCTCGAGCACAACTAGATCACTTTCAAAGTACAATATAAAATTAGAGGTTACCCATAATTCTCATGAATTAACATTGCAAATAGTGAGAGCCGACGTTCAGACAGTGCAGGACCCCTGTGCAGGGATAGTGTATAGGGCCCCCTGCTTTTCAATAACTTATCATATTGTCTGGTGTCTTTCTTACAATCTACTGCTATTTATGAGCCAGGAAATCCATGATCTTAGTTTTTTACACACAGTCTCATATATATGTAAGGTTCTGTAGCTTCTAGCAGCTTTTAGGGTGGCAGTGGCCCTCTTATTTGGGCTTCCCCGTAATCGCACAGTTTGCATATATGGTTTTCCCATCCCTGACTTCTGTTGACGGCCATAAGAAAGTTATTTTATCAGCGTTATATCGACAACTCTTGTCCTTGCTGGGGCAGTACCTGACTAAGTGTAGGGAGAGATGATGTATCTGCCATATAAAGTAGTTTCAGGTGAATAGCTCACCTTACTTCACAGATGGTATATAGATGTGTGGTAGCCTTGGGGGGTGTGGAGTAGTTGGGATGTTGTAGTAGGTAAGGGGTTAATGTTAACCCTATAGTTTGTGACGCCAGGCTGAGGGCTAGAATGCTGAGGTAATCCTCCGGCCTATCGCCGCCCTTCCCAGAAATGACAGGTGCATGTAATGAAATAACTGAAGGTCCACAATGTACTTGAACTTGAACTTGGGTAACTTTACTTAAGTGCTTGCAGTACATCCAATGAACAATGACAGTCTCCGGGAAATACAGTCTTTATATAGCTCAATGACTGACAATTGTTGCAGACCTTGAAATAAATTAAAGTCTCTGAATTCAGGGTAATTATTGCCGATCCGTCCGGATTTAGGGGATAGATAAGGTCCGGCGATCTTGCAGAGTGCTTGGGGATTGATACACTCAGAATTTATAAGTTATTGGCCGTCGCCGCAAGGTTTAGGCCTAGACTCACTGATTTCAGCAGCGCAGATGCTTCTTGCTTGCCTGCACAGGAACAAGAGAGAGCGAGAACATGGCCACCGCTCCCTTATATGGGCAGGGGGTGGGGCTAATCTGATTGGTCCGAACATCCGTCATTCACTGTTACAATGAGTGATGGGATTGACTACGTCCAAAGGTCCTCAAGCAGAAATACCATAGAGTTCACCTAACCACGTGACCCCCAGGTCCTGTTACGCTATGGGACAGGTAATTAACTATTTATAGAGCTTTTATATAATATTTAAATGCTTCCTAAGTAAGCTATTGTTGCAATAACCATCTGGATGAGAGGTGACTAGGGGTGGACAGGACAACAGGAACCCCCGACGTCCTAGGGACTCTGGCTATGGGGACCCACAATAAAAAGGTACCGGATAGGATACGGTACCGGGACACCACAGATGACTGTATGACGATGCTATACTATAGAACCCGGAACATTACTTCTCCTTATGTAAGTGCCCTCATACATGGTCCAGCATGCAGTCTAAACAAGCAATGATCTTGTGGACCATGGATCGTTTGTGCAGCCCTCTGCCACCATTGTTCATCAGCAACACGTCCCCTATTAGACAAGGAGATGTGGAGCTGAGGAGCCGGTCAAAATGGCGCAATAAGCTGAGGAAGGAACCTTTGCTGGTTTGTCGTCTGATCACTGACTATTACGCAGGGTGATACCGGCCTATTTGTCCCTGAATGGGCGGTAGAACTGAACAAAAATTTAGTGTCCTCGTATGTCAGTGCCCAACCAGGACCGGTGGATTCCAATGCCTGATCTTTTGTGTTCTCAAGAGAAAAGTTTGGAGGAAAGAGGAGTCTGGAGGAGGACAGCAGGGTTTGGAGGAGGACAGAGGAGTTTGTGGGGGAAAGAGGAGTCTGTAGGAGGAACAGAGTAGTCTGTAGGGGGGCAGAGAAGTCTGTTGGGGAATGAGGAGTCTACAGCATGAACAGAGGAGTCTGCAGGGGAAAGAGGAGTCTGGAGGGAACAGGGAAGTTTGGGGGGGCAGAGGGGTCTGAAGGGAACAAAGAAGTTTTGAGAACAGAGAGGTCTGGAAGAAGGACAGAGGGGTCTGGAGGAGGACAGAGTAGTATAGGGGAGACAGAGGAGTCTGGAGGATACAGAGTAATCTGAAGGAAACAAATAAATCTGGAGGGGACAGAGAGGACTGGAGGAGGATAGAGGGGTCAGGGTCAGTAGATGGATGTGGAGAATGTAAACAAGTCTGTCTGGCATTGGTTTATAAGAATGTGGGCAAAGATGTGATTCTGTTTTTTTGTTTTTTTTTAAGAAAATGTAGCTATCACGGTCAAGTGTCTCAGCCTTGCTGTGCATTCCATAACCAAAAATGGTGATTAAAGGGGTATTCCGACCATAGACATCTTATCCCCTATCCAAAGGCTGGGACTCCGCCGCGATCTCTGTGCAGCACCCATGCAGCACAGTATGTTTAGAACGCTGGGTTTTTGGGGCTGGAGACGTGATTTCATGCCACGCCCCTCGTGACGTCACGCTACGTTCCCTCCATTGTGTCTATCGGGGACATGAATGGAGGGGGCGGGGTGTTACGTCAGATGTCCGGCCGCGGACACCCAGCGTTCTCAACATACTGTTTAGAATGCTGGGTTCTGCACAGAGATCGCGGGGTGTTGCAGTGGGATAAGATGTCTGTGGGCAGAGTTCCTCTTTAAACCTGTGGTTGAACTGTATCTGTAATACAGATAACAAAATTGGTTCATAATACTGTATTGTGACCCTAACCAAAGAATTCTAACACACAAGGATATTTTTTGCAGTAGAACAATTTGTCCTTTTCGCCATTCTTTCATTCAGTACTTTACTATAGTGATTCACGTGATCTACAAACCAATTACTTTTCAAATGTCCATATATCGAAAGAAGCAAAAAACACTTCAGTTTCCATTATGAGAGATTTCGACAGATTCTGCAAATGACGATATCTCTGGATTTTTCAAACACTATAAAATTTTTTTTTTTTTTAGAAATGAATGAATTAACATGAATTATATTCTTTTTCATTGTTTAAAATTAACTTTTTAACAAGTCTTATCTCCTCATCTAATGCTGAATTCTAAAACTTTATTTTAAATTAAATAATTATTGGGTAAACATTCACTTTAAACAAAGGTTTAAATTTTAGCAAATCTGTTATGTAATTTTTTATTCTTAGTGACCGTAAATGCAACTTTTTATAATAGTCGATGGACTATTTGCTTATGTGGTGTCCCGGTACCGTATTACCTACGTTACATTGTGGTGAAGTCCCCAAAGTCAGAGTCCCTAGGAACAGTGGGGGTCCTCTTCCTTTGTTAACCCCTCATCACCCCTCAGTTAGCTAGAATTTATGTAAATATAAATGTAAAGATGTATATTTAATATTCCTACCTTGTTCGCGTCGCGGGACCTGCGGGTCATGTGACCGGTTCACAGAACTCTATGGTTTTGCTGAAGGACCTTTGGTGGTTCTAGTCAGGTGATCACCCACAATCCATTGTAATGGTGAGTGACAGCTGATATGGACCAATCCAAAACAGCCAGCCCCTGCCCATATAAGGGAGCTGCACCATTTTGTCTCTCTCTTGGGTTGCTGACTCTGGACGAGGTAGGACCTCCGCAGCTTACAAGACAATTACTAGGCCAAAGGCTTGTGGCCTAGGCCTGCGCTAGAGACGGATAGTTCTTACAATTCCCCGCTATCTCCTCAAGATCTCTGGACCTAGTCTAACCACTAAATCCAGCAAATACAAGCCTCCTAATCTTAAGAGAACTTTCCGATCCTAAGCAACTGTCAGTCACTGCTGTGCTGTCTATATAGACTCTGTTATCTGGACTGTTACCGATACTTCATGTACAGAAAATCTTCAGTAAAGTTCTTGCAAGTTTTAAGTTCAGCACTGCTGTGGACAATCCATTTATTTTACACTCACCTATCGCTCTTGGGAAGGGTGACGATAGGCCCAGCATCACTACAGAGTTTTAACCCTCACCCTGGCGTCACGAGTGACAAGGGTTAACAGCACCCTTTATTATACAGAACCACAACACCCCAATTACCCTACATCCCCCCACAAGGCTTTCCACACCGTGCTTCACCACACTTAAACCTAAATGGTTAACCTGTTGGGGACCATGGGCATATGGATACGCCCTTGCGTCCTGGTACTTAAGGACCAAGGGCGTACCTGTACGCCCGTTGGAACTTCGATCCCCGCTGCTAGCCAGACAGGGATCGGAACGGGATGCCTGCTGAAATCATTCAGCAGACATCCCGGCACATCACCGAAGGGGGTCCTGAGACATCTCCCATATCGGCGAACGCCGGTCAATTCAGACCGGTGTTATGCGGCGATTCTGGTCCCCGCCGGCACGCCAGGCGGGGATCAGAGCGGGATGCCTGCTGAAATCGTTCAGCAGGCATCCCGTCACATCGCTGGGGGGGTCCTGAGAACCCCCCATATTGGCGATCGCCTCAAATCAATGGTCAATTTAGACCCGAAGACCCGGAAGTGCAAGGTGATCTGGTGACGTAACAGAGTCCCCAGATCATCCAGCAGCCTAGGCAGTGCGAGGCAGTGTAATGCTCCTCCCACAGCAATTTGATTGGACGGTCCTGTACGACCGTCAAATCAAATCTATTGGAGGGAGTGGAGCGCCTCCAGGTCCCCTCAAACCTCTGCTCTGCCCACCAACAGCTGTTATTTGGTGAGCAGATCAGAGCCTGTGAGGAGAAAATGTGAGATCCCCCATACTGTGCCCCAGAGCCCCCCAGATGCCCCCTGTAGCCCCTTGTCCCCTTGCCCTGTTAGGGAAAGCTTGTGTCCGGCAGGGGCAGAGTTTTCATATTTTTTTTTTCTTGTGCAACGCCCGCTGTCTGGGTTTGGAGAGCACTTTTTTGCGTGCTCTAACCCTTACAAGGGCTGCGGCTTACTCCCATAATTTTTTGGGGGCGTGTAAGTTTTTTTTTTTTCTCCACTATTTGCTAACTTTGGCCAGACTCTCTTCGCTGTAAAGAGTGTCTGGCCATTGTTAGTGAATTACCCACCCCACCAGGCTTTTTTGGGGTGCAGCGTTTTTTTCAGGTTTTTCTTTTTTTTAGCACCTTTTAGGGGGATTTGCAGTCCGTTCCACCAGCAGCAGGTCCGTGATGTGATGTGTGGACAGACCGCACCCCTGAGTGCGCCTGCCCTGACCGCTGACAGTAATATATAACTGAGCAGCATTTTTTTTAGGGTTCAGGCAGGTGCTTTTTAATTCCCCTCCTTTTTGGTGTCTTCTGCGCCCCCTGCCGCCACTGAGCCCTAATCAGTGGCGCACACAACTGATTAGGTACTCTCTCTTTGGCGCAGGTTTTTTGCGTTAGAAGTACACCCTTAGTTTGTTTCTTTTCTCTCTTTTTTTTTGTTTTGTTTTTTGTTAATGAGTTAGGTATAAAGTAGAACATATACACAAAGTAAAAAAAAAACACACACACTCCCCACCCCCCCTCCCATAAGTTTTAGGCAATGGCTCACAGGGCGTTTTCAGCGGAGGAGGCATATGCCATACTTGCTTCTGACTCTGAAAGCTTCAGTGAGGGCAAGGAAGACCCCACTTTCCTGGTCTCTTCCTCGCTCTCCTCATCATCAAGTTCTGACCCAGTGACCCATACTAGCCGTCTACTGGTGAGCCTGTCTGAACAACCCCAGAGAACTTTGAGCCCGTGATTCCTGGGTTTGTTGGCAAACCCAGGAATCCAAATTGACTGGAGCGGGGACGACCTCTACCAGACCCTGCTCTACAGTATGGTCATGGCACAGTGACATTTTGAAGCCATAAGGAAATGCCTGCATTACAATGATAATGCAGCATGTCCCCCCCAAGGGGATCCTGCCTATGACCGGCTGTACAAGATACGGCCGATCATAGATCACTTTGGGGCCAAATTTATGGAGGCCAACGTCCCCAAAAGGGAGCTGTCTGTAGATGAGTCTCTTATCAGTTTTAAGGGGAGACTCGTTTTACACCCAATATATTCCATCTATGCAGGCGAGATATGGCGTGAAGCTGTATAAACTTTGTGAGACTACATCCGAGTACACTTATAAGTTTAGCATATACGTGGGTCGAGATTCCCGTATTGAACCCCCAGAATGTTCCCCCCATTCTGGGTGTCAGTTGGAAAATCATGTGGGACCTTTTGCACCCACTATTAGATAAGGGTTACCACCTTTACGTGGATAACTTTTACACTAGTATCCCTCTGTTCAAATCCCTCGCCACTAGATCTACGTCCGCTTGTTGGACCGCTCGGAAAAATCAGAGAGGCCTCCCGACCTATCCCCTCCAGGCGCCATTCCCCAGGAATGAATCCCATGCCTTTAGCCATGAAAACCTGTTGCTGGTCAGGTATAAGGATAAGAGGGATGTCCTTATGCTCACCACAAACCATGGTAACGGCATCACACCTGTCAGTGTCCGAGGTACCACGGCATCGGTTCTCAAGCCTGATTGTATTGTGGACTACAATCAGTATATGGGGGGAGTTGCTCTTACTGATCAAGTCCTCAAGCAATACATGGCCATGCGGAAAACACGGGCATGGTACAAAAAAGTTGTGATCTACATGGTCCAGGTTGCCATGTACAACACACATGTACTATACCGGAACGCTGGCAACACTGGGAGATTTCTACAGTTCCAGGAGGTGCTCATAAAGGTCCTGATCTTTGGCGATCAGGGGGGAGCAGCCCCGAGCACTTCCGGAACTGTATGCACCAAAAATGGAAAAATGCAGAGTGTGTCGCAGGAGGTTGATACGGAAAGACACCACCACTCAATGTGACACTTGCCCCGATCATCCGGGCCTCTGCATTAAAAACTGCTTCAGGGAGTATCACACTTCCATGGAGTACTAAATTCTCCTTTTCCAATTTTAATTCCCCTTGATTTTACCCCAATGTACCTGTCCCCAAAACTCATTTACATAATACCCCTGTTAAGACCTCTGGTGGTATTGGGTCATGTGTCAGAGTGATTTGCATCGGGGGTTTTCATGTTGCCTCAAATGCGCAGCGTTCTCTCTACACCTGAGCGGGTGCACATTTGAGGTAACAGGTTAGGGACGGCCACACACATCACATTCCCAGAATGATGAATCAGAGTATAGGGTTTGGGGCGGGCATAATGTTTACTTTTGGCTGTACTCTGGGTCATCATTCTGCGTACCCAATTGGTATATTATTAGGAAAATTGCAAATTTTTTTTTTCAACAAACTGCCCTTCATCCATTCCTGGAAAATCAATCTAGGAAACGCCCGTCCATTCACAATATGGTCACATGGGGCTGTTTCTTTTTTTAACTTTCCTCTGAATGTAACTGTCAGTTACTGATCTGTCAGGTAGAAACACAGGCTTCGCAGTGCTCTCTCCTCCCCCGAGCGGTGTGCGCATTTTCAGGTAACAGTTTAGGGATTGCCACTCAAAAACACATTCCCATAATGATGAAGCAGAGCATAGTGGTGGGCACACGTTTTACTTTTGGCTATGCTCTGGGTCATCATACTAAGTATACAGATAGCATATCAGTTGGAAAATTGCAATTTTCCTTTTTCCTAAACTACACTTCATCCATTCCTGGAAAATAAAAATAAGAAACACCCGTCCGTTCCAAATGTCCCTATAAATATTCCTCAGGGGTTGCACTTTCAATAATGGTGTCACATGTGGGTTTTTCTTTTTTTTTTTTATCTTCCTCTGAATATATGTAACCACCACGTAATGAAATGTCATAGCCCTCAAATGCGAACATAGCTCTATGAGTCTTGAGTCCTGTTATTTGCCCACACAGCAAGTTACGTCCACATATGGGGTATTTTTTTTACTTGTGAGAAATTGAGCTAAACTTTTTGGGGCTTTTTCCCTATTAGCCCTTGTGAATTAGCAACATTTTGTGTAACAACAGCATTTAAATTGAAAAAATCTATTTTTTAAATTTTACTGGCAACTGTTCCAAAAACCTGTGATGTGTAATATTCACTGTAGCCCCCTTTTTATGTCCCTTGAGGGGAGTAGTTTCCAAAAAGATGGCACAGTTGGGGGGATCCTCTGTTCTGCCACCATGGGGGCTTTGAAAATGCACATGGTCCCAACTACAATTCCAGCCAAAACAGCGCTCCTTCTCTTCTGAGACCTGTAGTGCGCTCGCAGAGCAATTTACGTCAACATATAAAGGTATTTACTTATTCATGAGAAATCGGGCTACACATTTTGGGGGATTTTTGTTCATTTACCCCTTGTTAAAATGAAAAATTTGGGGTAACACCAGAATTTTGGTGTTAATAATCTAATTTACTGTATTAATGTAATGCTTATTACGTTCCTTGAGGTGGTGAAGTTACCAAAATGGTGTCACATGTGGAGGGGGGGGTTCCGCTGTTCTGCCACCATGGGGGCTTTGTAAATGCACATTGCCACCTAACTTCAATGACAGCTTAATTCCTTTTCTTCTGAGACCTGTAGTGCGCTCGCAGAGCAATTTATGTCCACATATAAAGGTATTTACTTATTCATGAGAAATTGGGCTACAAATTTTGGGGGGGATTTTTGTTCAATTACACCTTGTTAAAACTAAAACTTTGGGGTAACACCTTTAGTGTTTAAAATAAAAATTTTCATTTTCATGTCAAACTATGACGAAAAGTTGTCAAACAACTGTGAGGTGTTAAGGCTCACTATACCCCTTGTTATGTTCCTTGAGGGGTGTAGTTTCCCAAATAGTGTGCCATATGTTTTTTTGTTTTTTTTTGCTGGCACCATGGGGGCTTCCTAAATGCAACATGCCTCCCAAAAACCATTTCAGCAAAATGCTCTCTCCAAAATCACAAAGCTGCTCCTTCCCTCCTGAGCCATGTTGTGCGTCTGCAGAGCATTTAACATCCACATATGAAGTATTGCCAAACTCGAGAGAAATTGGGCTACACATTTTGTAAAAAGTTTTAAAAAATGGGGCTACAAGAACATGTTAGTGTAAAAAATGTAGTTTTTAATTTGTTTTCCTCCACTTTGCTGCTATTCCTGTGAAACACCTAAAGGGTTAACAAACTTTCTGAATGTCATTTTGAATACTTTGAGGGGTGTACTTTTCATAACGGGACCCCTTATAGGGATTTCTTACAGAAAGGCCCCTCAAATCCACTTCAAACTTAAAGTGGTTCTCCCTTGTTTATACTGTTTTTTGTTATTATGTTTGTGTGTTATGTGTATATAAGTATGTGTTTTTTTTATGTGTGTTGTGATTATGTATATATGTATTTTCTTACCTTTTGTGAAGATCCGGAAGCTGGCCCCTTTTTCTTCCACTGGCTTGCTGTGTAACCTCGGCCTCCGCCATGTTGTGTTCAGTATATGGGATGTCAGGGGGTGTATTCTTGCTTCTGTCCTTCCTATCTTCTGACGTCCGAGGCAAATCTTTTCTTCCTGTTTCTTCCGAGGCTCAGCGACGAATCTGCGGCCTCTTCCGCCGCATGCGCAGGTAGTTTGTTTGTCTTTTTTACCAATAAAGTTTTTTCATCTAATTGACAAACTGTCTGCGCATGCGCGAGTACGCAAGTGCTACGCTAACAGCGTAGCGTACGTTAGGTCTACGCTAATAGCGTAGCTTCGCGCAAGCGCAGACAGTTTGTCAATTAGACAAAAAAAACTTTATTGGTAAAAAATAAAAATAAAAAAATACCAAACTACCTGCGCATGCAGATTCGTCGCTGAGCCACGGAAGAAACAGGAAGAAAAGATTTGCCTCGGACGTCAGAAACACACACCCCAACATCCCACTTACCGAACACAACATGGCGGAGGCCGAGGATACACAGCAAGCCGCTGGAAGAAAAAGGGGCCAGCTTCCGGATCTTCACAAAAGGTAAGAAAATACATATATACATAATAACAACACACGTAAAAAACACATACTTATATACACATAACACACAAACATAATAACAAAAAACAGTATAAACAAGGGAGAACCCCTTTAACTGGTGCCTGAAAAAATCATATTTTGAATTTTTCATAAAAATTTGGAAAATTGCTGCTTTACTTTGAAGCCCTCTAATGTCTTCAAAAAGTAAAAAAATGTCAACTTTATTATGTCAACATAAAGTAGAAATATTGTATCAATCAATATATAATTTATTTGGAATGTCTATTTTCCTTATGAGCAGAGAGTTTCAAAGTTAGAAAAATGCAACATTTTCAAAATTATCATGAAATTTTTACATTTTTCACTAAGAAATGATGCAAGAATGGACATATATTTACCACTAACATAAATTAGAATATGTCACGAAAAAACAAAATCGGAATCAAATTCAAAAGTAAAAGCATCCCAGAGTTATAAATGCTTAAAGTGACTTTGGTCAGAATTGCAAACAATGCTCTGGTCCTTAGGGTTAAAATGGGCCTGGTCCCCAAGGGGTTAAAGGGGTACTCCTGTTGAAAAAATAAAAAATTTCAAATCAACTGGTGCCAGAAAGTTAAACGGATTGTTAATTACTTCTATGTAAAAATCTTAATCCTTCCAGAAAAATTATCACTCCTCTTTTCCCAATTCGATATCATTGAAGACGTACTGACCTAATAATGACTCAAGATAACATGTCAGTTTTACAGCACAGTTAAAGGGGTACTCCGGTGGAATTTTTTTATTTTTTATTTTTTTCATCAACTGGTGCCAGAAAGTTAAACAGATTTTTAACCCCTTAACGACACAGGACGTATATTTACGTCCTGCGCCGGATTCCGCGATATGAAGCGGGATCGCGCCGCGATCCCGCATCATATCGCGTCGGTCCCGGCACTCATCAACGGCCGGGACCCGTGGCTAATACCACACATCGCCGATCGCGGCTGACAGCCGCTTCTAAAGTGAAAGTGAAAGTGACCCGGCTGCTCAGTCGGGCTGTTCGGGACCGCCGCGGTAAAATCACGGCGTCCCCAACAGCTTACAGGACACCGGGAGGGACCTTACCTGCCTCCTCGTTGTCCGATCGAGGAATGACTGCTCCTTGTCTGAGATCCAGGCAGGAGCAGTCAAGCGCCGATAACACTGATCACAGGCGTGTTAATACATACCAGTGATCAGCATAGGAGATCAGTGTGTGCAGTGTTATAGGTCCCTATGGGATAACAATGATGAGTATAAGAGATCAGTGTGTGCAGTGTTATAGGTCCCTATGGGAGCTATAACACTGCAAAAAAAGTGTTAATAAAGGTCATTTAACCCCTTCCCCAATAAAAGTTTGAATCACCCCCTTTTCCCATAAAAAAAATAAAACAGTATAAAAAAATAAATAAACATATGTGGTATCGCCGTGTGCGTAAATGTCCGAACTATAAAAATATATCAATAATTAAACCGCACAGTCAATGGCGTACGCGCAAAAAAATTCCAAAGTCAGAAAAAGCGCATTTTTGGATAAAAAGTGATAAGTCCGATCAAAAGAAAAATCATACCGATAAAAACTTCAGATCATGGCGCAAAAAATGAACCCTCATACCGCCCCATACACGGAAAAATAAAAAAGTTATGAGGTCAGAAGATGACATTTTTAAACGTATACATTTTCCTGCATGTAGGTATGATTTTTTTCCAGAAGTGCGACAAAATCAAACCTATTTAAGTAGGGTATCATTTTAACCGTATGGACCTATAGAATAATGATAAGGTGTAACTTTTACCGAAATATGCACTGCGTAGAAACGGAAGTCCCCAAAAGCTACAAAATGGCGTTTTTTCTTCGATTTTTTTGTCGCACGATGATTTTTTTTCCTTTTCGCCGTGAAGTTTTGGGTAAAATGACTGATGTCACTGCAAAGTAGAATTGGTGATGCAAAAAAAAAGCAATAATATGGATTTTTAGGTGGAAAAGTGAAAGGGTTATGATTTTTAAAAGGTAAGGAGGAAAAAACGAAAGTGCAAAAACTGAAAAACCCTGAGTCCTTAGGGGGTTAAATTACTTCTATTAAAAAAATCTTAATCCTTCCAGTACTTATTAGCTGCTGAATACTACAGAGGAAATTATTTTCTTTTTGGAACACAGTGCTCTCTGCTGACACCTCTGTCCATTTTAAGAACTGTCCAGAGTAGGAGAAAATCCCCAGAGAAAACATATGCTGCTCTGGACAGTTCCTAAAATGGACAGCAGATGTCAGCGGAGAGCACTGTGGTCATGATGTCAGCAGAGAGCACTGTGTTCCAAAAAGAAAATAATTTCCTCTGTAGTATTCAGCAGCTAATAAGCACTGGAAGGATTAAGATTTTTTTAATTTAACTAATTTACAAATCTGCTTAACTTTCTGGAACCAGTTGATTTAAAAAAAAAAAATAATGTTTTCCATAGGAGTACCCCTTTAAGTCCTGTCTCATATTTGCATCTCATTTATAGACCTGGGTGACCGATTTGGCGCTCCAGCCGGCAACACAATGAAATAGGAATAACTTCTTCCCATCAGTCAATGCCATAAGCCTTACAGTCCCCGGATTCTTCTCCTATCAGCCGCTATTTGCGGGCACTGCCTACAGAAGTAATGTTGTGTGAGCGTTCTCCTCTAAAGGGATCAGTGAAGGCTCCATAATGGAAACTCCTTAGTCAGTGTCTCCCCAAGACTGCGCTTACCGAATGGCAATAGATCTCGGTTCAGTCCCCGCTGAACACTTTATACTGAGACATATTTAGGGGCATAAAGCATTTCATTACTCTTTTGGGAACATTTTCCTAAACTGTGCGATCTACCAATTTACTAATTATTCATCCATTAATTAAGAAACGCACAAAGTCGAATTTCACTATCTAGGGCACCGAGCAATGAAACATAGACATTATTTATGGGACCCTAACTGACCTACATCGAGCTCGATAAAGTCCCTTTTGGAAAAGACACTTCATAGGTTGTCATTATATGGGTGCGTTCACACTGCGCAATCTCCGCTAGCTGAATTCAGCGAGCGGAGATTCCGTCTGGCGGCCGCCGCTGAAAATACTTCGGCGCCAGGGCCGTGGGGCACTGAGCCGTCACCATTGACAGCTATGCAGTGCTTGCGGAATCCACGCAAAGAAGTAACATGTTCTTTCTTTGTGCGGAATTACCCGCCACTGAAATCCCACAGTGTGAACGGGTCTCGCGGAAACCCATTCACACAAATGTTAAAGGGGTACTCCGGTGAAAACCTTTTTTCTTTTAAATCAACTGGTGGCAGAAAGTTAAACATAGTTGTAAATTACTTCTATTAAAAAATCTTAATCCTTCCTGTACTTATTAGCTGCTGAATACTACAGAGGAACACAGTTCTCTCTGCTGATGTTATTATAATAATTATAACACTTTATTTATTGTTGTCCTTAGTGGGATTTGAACCCAAGGCCCCAGCACTGCAAGGCAGCAATGCTAACCACTGAGCCACCATGCTGCCCTTAGCATACATCTGCTATGCATGGTTGCTAAAATGGACAGAGATGTCAGCAGAGAGCACTGTGCTCGTGATGTCATCTGTGTTCCAAAAAGAAAGGAATTTCCTCTGTAGCACTCAGCAGCTAATAAGTACTGGAAGGATTAAGATTTTTTAATAGAAGTAATTTACAAATATGTTTAACTTTCTGCCACCAGTTGATTTAAAGGAAAAAAGGTTTTCACCGGAGTACCCCTTTAAGTTCACACCGTGGAATTCCACTGGAATTCCGTAGTGTGAACATACCCTATGGAGGAGTTAAAGGGGTACTCCGGTGGAAATTTTTTTTTATTTTTTTTTTTCAAATCAACTGGTGCCAGAAAGTTATACAGATTTGTAAATTACTTCTGTATAAAAATCTTGATCCTTCCAGTACTTATCAGCTGCTGTATGCTCCACAGGAAGTTGTGTAGTCCTTTTAGTCTGACCACAGTGCTCTCTGCCGACACCTCTGTCCATGCCAGGAACTGTCCGGAGCAGGAGAGGTTTGCTATGGAGATTTGTTTCTGCTCTGGACAGTTCCTGAAACAGACTCAGACTGTAGTTCTTTCCAGATCAGACTGGAAAGAACTACACAACTTCCTCTTTAAGTGATTGGAGTTTGTTAAAACCTTACAATGTACTGCACTTTTTGAAAAAAAATTATTTAACTTTAATATAATTTTATAGTAGATTCTGCAACTGAAATTTTGCAGAAAGTTCACAAACTATGAAATTATTATTTATTTATACATTTATTATCATTTTTTTTTTTATTTTAAGGCTGATTTTATAATTTTGGCAGTGTCTTGTGTTACCTAAAATCGAAACAAAAATATAAAAAGTGCTAAATAATAACATAATGAATTATTTGAAGCGGTCCCTTTTTTTTTTTTAAATCAACTGGTGCCAGAAAGTTAAACAGAATTGCAAATTTCTTTTATTTAAAAATGTGAATCCTTCCAGTTCTCATCAGCTGCTGTATTTTACAGAGGAAGTTCTTTCCTTTTTTAATTTCTTTTCAGTCTGACCACAGTGCTCTCTGTTGACATCATGACCACAGTGCTCTCTGCTGACACCTCTGTCCATTTTAGGAATTGTCCAGAGCAGGAGAGGTTTGCTATGGGGATTTGCTCCTACTCTGGACAGTTCCTGACACGGACAGAGGTGGCAGCAGAGAGCACTGTGGTCAGACTGGAAAGTTCCTGTGGAGCATACAGCAGGTGATAAGTACTGGAAGGGTTGAGATATTTTAATAGAAGTAATTTACAAATCTGTTTAACTTTCTGAAGCCAGTTTGATATGAAAAAAAAAAAATGTTTTCCACCAGAGTACCCCTTTAACTATCCTAGTGTTCTTTTGGATGTGTGCTTTGGGTCTTTATCCTATTGTTCGACTAATTTTTTTTTATACTTTGGAGCACAATTTGCTCTTAAATACCCTGATAATACTTGATTCCATTGTTCTTGTATCACTTTTTCAAGACCCCAATCACAAAGGCAGCAAAATATTATGGATCCCCCCCCCCCCCCCCCCCACGTTTTCTTGTAGGTGGAGTGAACTTTTCTTTACTGGTTTTACTTTTGTATATATCATCTATGATAACTCTCTTCATCTATAACAGTGGTCTCCAACCTGCAGACCTCCAGATGTTGCAAAACTACAACTCCCAGCATGCCCGGACAGCCGTTTGCTGTCCGGGCATGCTGGGAGTTGTAGTTTTGCAACATCTGGAGGTCCATAGGTTGAAGACCACTGATCTATAACATAACGCTTGTATTCATTGCTAGAGATGAGCGAACTTACAGTAAATTCGATTCGTCACGAACTTCTCGGCTCGGCAGTTGATGACTTATCCTGCGTTGATTAGTTCAGCCTTCAGGTGCTCCGGTGGGCTGGAAAAGGTGGATACATTCATAGGAAAGAGTCTCCTAGGACTGTATCCACCTTTTCCAGCCCACCGGAGCACCTGAAAGCTGAACTAATTTATGCAGGAAAAGTCATCAACTGCCGAGCCGAGAAGTTCGTGACGAATCGAATTTACTGTAAGTTCGCTCATCTCTATTCATTGCCTAAAGGCTCTAGTTTGTTTCTATTAGTCCTTAAAGGGGTGCTCCACTGCCCAAGCATTCGGAACGCTTTGTTCTGAGTGATGAGTGTGGGCGGCGGAGGTCGTGATGTCACGGTCACGCCTCTCGTGATGCCACGCCCCCCCCCCAGGCAAGTCTATGGGAAACATGACAGCTACCACTCCCCATCCCATAGACTTGCAATGAGGAGGCATGGTTTGATGTCAAGAGGGGCGTGGCCGTGATGTCACGACCCCAGCCGCCCGCATCCAGCTTATAAATGAACGCCGAGTGCTGCATAGAGATTGCGTGGGTCCCAGCAGGGGGACCCCGTGATCAGACATCTTATCCTCTATCCATTGGATAAGGGATAAGATGTCTAGGGGCGGAGTACCCCTTTAAAACATTTTCGTAGAAGGATTCTGCTTTGTCCAAGTAACTTTCTTACAATGTTCAGTTTTTTTTTAGAGCAGTGAGGTCCTCTTTTTGGCCTGTTTTGTTTAATATGCCGCATATAGTACAGGTTAAAACCATGATTCCAAATGTTACCAGCTCAGCTTCAAGCTCTTTGGATGTTGCCTTGGGGAGCGTCATTGCCTCATTTTGAACAAACTTTTGAAGGGGTTTCTCATTAATTCTGCTCTTTCCACCATGTCCTGGAAGTTTCTTCTCTGTTCCATGAGAAGCATGCTTTTTGATGGCATTTTAATATACAGGGCCGGCTCTGCCTATAGGCAAAATAGGCAGCTGCCTAGAGCGCCCTCTTGATGGGGGGCGCCGCTCTGCCTGACGCAAGAAAGTTAGACAACCAGCATCTGATCCACTCACTCAGCCAGCAGCATGAGGAGGTTTGTTACAGTGTGTCAGCCCAGTAGTAAGCTAATTACATGAGGAGGGGGTTTGTTACAGTGTGTCACCCCAGTAGTAAGGAGATTACATGAGGAGGGTTTTTGTTGCAGTGTGTCACCCCAGTAGTAAGGAGATTACATGAGGAGGAGGTTTGTTACAGTGTGTCACCCCAGTAGTAAACTAATTACATGAGGAGGGGGTTTGCTACAGTGTGTCACCCTAGTAATAAGGAGATTACATGAGGAGGGGACTTGTTACAGTGTGTCACCCCAGTAGTAAGGTGGGGCATGTCAAAGGGCGGGCCAATGGGTGGAGTCAATGGGGTGGCAAAATTAAGCTTTTGCCTAGGGTGATAAAACTTGCACCAGCCCTGTTAATATGGCATCACCACTTTCCTATAGGCGACCCAAAATACACAGTGCATGTCTCACTATTCAGAAGACAAGATTAAAGATATTTGATATTGGCCATTTCTACTTCGATAACATAGTTCTACAATGAAAGTATGTCAGAGAGCAGGGACTCCTTTCAAAGGTGGGAGTCCCTGATCCTGTACACTGAATAGAGAATGGTGCACTAAATTTGTCGGGCCACCACTTACACTTAGTTCACTTGGTTCAGTAAATGTTAACTCACCACTAAAAATACAAGGGCAGGAACTCCTGTCTTTTGACAGGTGTCCCTGTTCCTGTTTGACTCTGGATCGGCCTTCAAATCTGAATTGGCGCTAATAGCCGATCCAAACATATCCTCCTGAAACAAAGCTGTTTCACTAGGCACTTTTAGGAAATATTTAATATGGTGTGCATAATATTTAGCTGTCATAATAGGTAGGGGACAATGTTGCCCTGCTCTCACCCCAGCCACTGTCCCTACCTATTTGGATGATTCGCCATAAGCAGTGGCCCCCAACTGAGCGATGATCCCTATACTAGATGAGTGCTCAGGGATACAGGGAGAAGAAAGATAAACCGGGTCAACATCAAACTGGCACATAAAAGACAAAATCTGAGTTTTAAAAGGATAAACCCCAAAAAAAAGGGTCAGAACCAAGATGGCAGCACAGTACAGAATCAGAACCAGAAGCACAACAAACAACAGGCAGAGATCAAATGAGGAGAGTAAACTCAGATCCAAATAACAATTAAAGTCAGAGTCAAGAAATAAGGCAGGCAGACAAGATATTTGGAAAATTGAGTTCTAAAAGGATGAACCAACAAAAGGGTCAGAACCAGGATAGCAGCGTAGTACATAATCAGAACCAGAGGAACAACAAACAACAGGCAGACGTCAAACCAGGAGAGTAAACTCAGATCCAAACAGCAGGCAAAGTCAGAGTAAAGAAATTAGGTAGGCAGACAGGATATTGGGAAAATTGGGTGCTGCGAATGCTAGCAGAGTAAGACCAATCACGGGCAACTGTGCCGCACATCCATGTGAGGGGGAGTCTGGCCAATAAGGAGTCTGGGATGCCGGGCCGAACAGGCCCGGCATCCCAGACTCCTTATTGGCCAGACTACCCTGCTAATTTTTAGGGACACGCGGCATAGAAGCCAGGACAGAACTCAGCGCAAGAGTGTGGTCAGGTACCAAAAATGTTGACCGAAACTGTATTCAGGCTAGCCCAAATCTAATGGAAGAATATGTGCATTAACCATTTGTTAATACTTGTATGAAACACATTAGCAGCAGCAGAAGGAGGAACATCCACCCTACCCGGCTCTAAGAAACCAATCAAGTCCTGGTCAGTCCAAAAAGTCGGTGCTAATTTTAATTAGCTTCTTCTTTCCCGAGCTTTCAGATGTAATTAAATGAGCTTAGTTGTGCTCGGTGATGCAGACCGCCTTGTTTAATGACGAACATTATTTCCCTGAACTTCTAATGATTTTCAAAATGCTTATTTATGCAGAATTAGAACAGTAATTAGCTCAGAGCTCCATTCTCTACCTTTACGTTTCGCACCTAGCACCGATGTCAATCGCGCGACAGACCCCCCCCCCTTTTTTTTTCTCTGTCAAAGCAACGGAGCCCCCCCGTTCTAAACAAGCTACTGGGAGCCAAATTGAAAAGCCCCCCAAAAAATTCTTGGAAGACTAATAAAGTAGCTCCCAGCGAAACAGGTGGATTCATTTCGACTCTTCCTCAGCTTGTGCCTTTCTGCATGAAACGTCGCGCGGAATGAGCCGTTTAACCCTTGACTTTAGCTTTAATTTCGACTGGGGCTGTAAAGTAAAAAAAGAAAAAAGAAAAAGGACTTTAATTTTAACTAGCCGGTACGTGTGAATTTAAATTAATAATCCAGAAAATTGAAACAGTTTTGCTACTGTTACCGGGTATTGGCTGATCTTCACGTGCCCTTACGCTCAACCATTCCAGCTCTCCGAGCTTTTGTCTGGGAGGAGAATTTTTTTATTTGTTATTATTTTTATTATTATTATTACGGCCTCTTTTTTTATGTACAGCATAGTGCACCGTAGAAGATCCGTCTCGGCCGGCTGCCTTCTGCCTATGAAAAAATAAAAATAAAAAAATGTATAAAATAAAACACTCCGCACCGAAGGAGTGATAAATCTGTATTAATTTGCTTTCTGAGAAAAAAAAAATATATAATTGGCGCATTCATTACGTCTACTTTAGGTATATTTCAAGTGGGCTGATTTTATGCCTGTTTTTCATGCACTCTACCAAGAGTTTATTGCCTGATTCGAGAAAGCTCTTTTCTACTTTTGACTTATTACTATAACCCTCCCCTTATTTCATTATTTTTTTTTTTTATAACAGGCGGATGATTTAGCGGCCGAAGCTTGTTAGAAGGGAATTTAGAATAGACTTATTAGAAATTATGGCAGCCATTTTTTACAGTCGCTGACTAATGTAGATATAATCAAAATAATTTGGGGGAAAATAAAAAAAAAATTATACTGGTTAATGTTTTTTTTTTTTTCCTTCTTTTTTTTTCTCTTTTCCGAATGATTAATGCAAAAAGCACCAAGAGGAAAAAAACAGAGTGATTAACCAAGTAAAAGCAAATGTGATACTATTATATAGCATGAGCATAAAACCTATTAACTGCATAATTCGGTAATGTTCTATAGGCAGAGGTTTGTATCGTGGGCAGAAAAAAAGGATACGGATAATTGCTTCAGAACTGGGTATGGGCTAAGATGAAAGGCAAGTGAATTATATCTCTTGGATCCTGGATTTAAAGCAGGTTTAATATAATAATAATAATAATAACACTTTAGATCTGTGAAAAGAATTTGAAAAACAAGGAAAAATGCTGCAGCCCGTCATCCGCAAATGATACATTAAATTACAAAACATAAAAGAGGGAAAAAATGGAATAGATGACAACACGGAAGAAAAATACTTATCGCCAGCATGCATACATAGTATAGATTTAATCCTTGAGGACCAATAAAGTATTGTAATGCAGAATATTACAATATCAGTTGTCTGTTAAATGATACAATAATAAACAATTAATTAAACAAAAATAAACAATTTGTTAATTATAAATACATTATAACTCAACATATTATTTAGTGTGGTCTAATGTATATGGTTAGAAAGGACGAATAGCATTATTAAAGGGGATTTTGTAGTCAGTCAGACTCTATTGTAAGCAGAGGTGTGACTTGTATCTTCTGAGCCACTAGGCAAAATCTGCAACAGGGCTCAATGTGCTAATTATAATACTTGTCTCTTTTAGGGCAGATATGCTTTGGGGCCCCCTTAGGCACCTGAGCCCTGATGCGACTACTACCTCTGCACCCCCTATAGCTACGCTCCTGATTTTAAGGTATAGTAACATCTAATTTATCCTATATCAATGTACAGTCAGCTTCCATTCAGCATTGAGCTTTCCTTCAGCGTTCAGCTTCCCCTCAATGTTCAGCTTCCCTTCAGCGTTCAGCTTTCTTTACATTTAGCTTCCCTACAGTGTTAAGCATCCTTTCAGTGTTCAGCTTCCTTTCAGTGTTCAGCTTCACTTCAGTGTTCAGCTTTCCTTCAGCTTTCAACTTCCCTTCAGCATTCAGCTTCCCTTCAGCGTTCAGCTTCCCTTTAGTGTTCAACTTCCCTTCACCGTTCAGCTTCCTTTCAGCGTTCAGCTTCCTTTCAGTGATCAGCTTCCTTTCAGCTATCATCTTCCCTTCAGTGATCAGCTTTCCTTCAGCATTCAACTTCCCTTCAGCATTCAACTTCCCTTCAGCGTTCAGCTTCCCATTAGCATTCAACTTCCCTTCACCGTTCAGCCTCCTTTCAGCGTTCAGCTTCCTTTCAGCGTTCAGCTTCCTTTCAGCAATCAGCTTCCTTTCAGCGTTCAGCTTCCCTTCACCGTTCAGCCTCCTTTCAGTGTTCAGCTTCATTTCAGCGTTCAGCTTCCTTTCAGCGTTCAGCTTCCTTTCAGCATACAGCTTCCCATCGGCATTTAGCTTCTCTTCAGCCTTCTGCATTGGCTATAGGATGTTTGGTGGATTGTCAAATTGGGACAATATCCCGAATTAAACATATTGGCCCTCATTTACTGTTGTGTTGTGTAGGTTACTTTGTCGGTTTTAATTCCCTACAATTTATTTTCCACGGTATTTACTAAGGTTTCCCTACATTTTCCACTTTCCCTACATTTTGCTTTTTTTACACCGTCTCTGATCTGAAGGGTTTTCCTCAGCTCAAATCCACCACATTTTATGTGGAAACCTTAGTAAATATGTTGGGTTTTTGTGAAAATGTCGGGAACACGCCCCTTTTCTGAGGCCACACCCCTTTCCCCAGCGACCACGCCCCTTTTCCGGGTTTTCTTATCAAAATGGAGAGTAAGTCTGGGTTTTTTCAATTCTGGCGCAAATTCTGGCGCAAAATCTTGTGCAGACAGAATTTCTGGGGCAATGCAACAGAATCTGGCGCAACATGTCGGGTTTGCAATAGTAAATGAGGGCCATTGTATCCAGCCCAGGATGAAAAACAAAAATGTATTAATTGTATATTGAAAACAAGTTGGCACAAATGTGGATGCTGACACATTTTTTAAGTTGAATATGGCAGAAATAACCTTATATCCTACAACCACACACTGTGTAGACCAAGCATGCCCGGATAGCCAACGGCCAGACCCCCCCCTCCCTCCCGCCATCAGACATGTTATCCCCTGTCCTTTGTATAGGGAACATGTCTGGGGCTTTGACAATGTTTGGAGTGGATGCCGGGGGTGAGTAGAGCAAGAAATCTGTGAGCAGGAAGTGACATAAGATAAGGGGCGCCATTTGGTCCATTCTCCTGTATAGTCCACTAAATGGGTTATTTCTTGTTGGGTTAATCATCTATACTGCACAAAGGACAAGGGAAACTTGTATTTAAAGGGTTACTCCAGTGAAAAACATTTTTTTTAAATCATCCGGCGCCAGAAAGTTAAACAGATTTGTAAATTACTTCTATTTTAAAATCTTAATCCTTCCAGTACCTATCAGTTGCTGTATACTCCACAGGAAGTTATTTTATTTTTTTTAATTATTTTCTGTCTGACCACAGTGCTCTCTGCTGACACCTCTGTCCATGTCAGGACCTGTCCAGAGCAGGAGAGATTTGCTTTGAGGATTGGCTCCTACTCTGAATAGTTCCTGACATGGACAGAGGTGTCAGCAGAGAGCACTGTGGTCAGACTGGAAAGAACTGCAGAATTTCCTGTGGAGCATACAGCAGCTGATAAGTACTGGAAGGATTAAGATTTTTAAATAGAAGTAATTTACAAATCTGTTTAACTTTCTGGCACCAGTTAATAAAATAAAATAAAATAGGGACCAGGGAGAAAGAATTAAAGAGGGTACTCAGCCTCATAAAATTAATGGCCCAACAATATTACATTGGCTGGAGTCCACATCTCATCAACCCTGCCAATCAGCTCTATAATGGGGCCATCAATTTTAAAAGCCTGGATAATCCCTTTAATCCCTTAAGGACCAGGCCATTTTACACCTTAGGACCAGGCCATTTTTTGCACATCTGACCACTGTCACTTTAAGCATTAATAACTCTAAGACGCTTTTACCGAATATTCTGATTCTGAGATAGTTTTTTCGTGACATATTCTACTTTATTTTGGTGGTAAATTTTCGGCATTACTTGCATCCTTTTTTTGTGAAAAATTCCAAAACTTCATGAAAATTTTGAAAATTTAGCATTTTTTTTTAACTTTGTAGCTCTCTGCTTGTAAGGAAAATGGATATTCCAAATAAATTTTATTTTTATTCAAAAATACAATATATCCACTTTATGTTGGCATCATAAAATGGACATATTTTTACTTTTTGAAAAAATTAGAGGGCTTCAAGGTAGAGCAGCAATTTTTAAAAATGTCATGAAAATTGCAAAATCTGAAGGGACAGATGTTACAGAAATACAACTCCCAGCATGCCTGGGAAGTCTAGGCATGCTGAGAGTTGTAGTTTGGCAAACATCTGGAGGGCTACAGTTTGGGCACCACTGTAACAGTGGTCCCCAAACTGTGACCCTCCAGATGTTGCAAAACGACAACTCCCGGCATGCTGGGAGTTGCAGTTCGGCCTTCCTAGTGATTGCCACAGTAAAAATCACTAAACTTTCAGTTTCATTTCTCCCCCCCACCGTCGATTCCCTACCTGAGCCGGGATCTCCGGTGAATATCTGCGATGATTGCCGGGTCCCACGAGTCTTCTCCTCCAGGTACCAGCCTCCATGTTCTCCCCCCGTTCTGCCTGACATCCAGGGGTGGGCAGAACAGGGGGTTTCCATGGCAACCCACCGTCCTGCTCTGCCATTGGTCAGAATCAGTTCTGACCAATGGCAGGGGATGGGAGGAGATCGCAGCATTGCGACCTCACTCCTACCCTGCAGGATGCTGGGGCCTGTCACTCACAGGTCCGAGCATCCCTATTTTCCGGGTGATCGGGTCACCAGAGACCCGATCAGCCAGGAATAGGAGAAAATTGCATGTCTAAATTGACATGTGATTTTCTGCGATCGCCGACATGCGGGGGTCCCGGGACCCCCCTCGGTATTTGCACGGCATGCCTGTTGAAAGATTTCAGCAGACATGCGTTCCCATCTCTGCCCGGCACGCGGCAGAGACCGGAAATAGAACAGGACGTCCTCTGACCTCCTTGGGCATTAAAGCCCAGGTAGCGGGGACGTTAGAGAATGTCCTAAAGAGGTTAATAGCCCTGGCATTTTACAGTAACCTAGTATGGACATTTTACAAATTGCATCAAGGGTCGGGTTACACGTGCCGTATTTTTCTGCTTATTTTCTGCAGCTGATATTGCTAGCCGTTGACTTCAATGGGTAGGGAAATATGCTGCGGCAAATACGCAGAAAAATACGACTAGTCAATGGTAGCGGGTTTTGCTACCATTGACTTCAATGGGTCAGCAGAAAATCCACAGTGGAGGCAGATTTGCAGGTTTTCCTTCGGACCCAATGAAGTCAATGGTAGCAAAATCTGCTGTGGAGGGTACGATTACACGGACAGATCCCCTGCGGAATTTTTGCAGCATATTTGCTGCAGAAAAGCTGCAGCGTATTTTGCTACCATTGACTACAATGGGTCTGAAGGAAAATCTGCAAATCGGCCTCTACTGCGGATTTTCTACTGACCCATTGAAGTCAATAGTAGAAAAATCTGTGGCGGATTTTCCGCAACAAATAGAATGCGAAAATTTAGCAGGTAATCTGCCCGTGGGAACGGACCCTAAAGGTGTTTATTGCCACATTTGCGCAGGGTATATTAAAAAATAAGAAAAATACTCACCCCTTTGCCCGCTCCCTGTCCAGCAGCATGTCACTTCTTAGTCCCCTGCAGCTTTCATGTGACCAGTTCCTCTAGCACAGTGGTCTGAAACTGTGGCCCTCTAGATGCTGCAAAACTTCAACACCCAGCATGCCCTGACAGCCAAAAGCCTGTCTTCCTTCTCCAGAGGATCCTCGGTGTCCATGAAAGGTAATTCAAGGATTCCCTCTCTTCTCATTCCTTTGTGCAGTGGTCTTTTAACTGCAGTCCTCCAGATATTGCAAAACTTGAACTCCCAGCATGCCTGGACAGCCAAAAGCCTGTCTGCCTTCTCCAGAGGATCCTCGGTGTCCCTGAAAGGTAATTCAAGGATTCCCTCTCTTCTCATTCCTTTGTGCAGAAGTCTTTTAACTGCAGTTCTCCAGATGTTGCAAAACTTCAACTCCCAGCATGCCCGGACAGCCGTTGGCTGTCTGGGCATGCTAGGAGTTGAAGTTTTGCGACATCTGGAGGGCCACAGTTTCAGACCACTGCTCTAGCATGTGATCACTAGTAATTGGCTGCAGTGGTCCCAAGACATATGGACCTCATCATGACGCTCCAGTCAGGGACTACAGAGAGTAAGCAGGACAAAGGGAAGTGTTTTCGCTTTATTTTTGTTTTTTTATTTATTTATTTTTTGCCTCCCTTTTCCTGTGCCAGGACAAATTGGCAACATTTTCTTACACTCCGAAAATAAGGACGATGTGCTCCTGATGTGTGCAGCCTTAGCCAATCATAGCTCATCTCACACTGAACTGCTCTGGGCTGTGCATAGCAGAGTGAGGAAGGAAGTTCCCCTCTGTATGGCTCCAGATGATGTCACGCCTGCTGGGGAACGCCCCTTCCCAGTCTGTGAATCTGACTGAGACTGAGCAGAAAATACAGAGCAATATCAAGGTAGAAAACTAAAAAATAATAAAAATAAAGGCCGGGGGTGGTTTATCATGATGGGGGCAGTGACCTGGGGGGATTATAACATTTAACAAGATCATGACAGGTACTCTTTAATAGCAAAAGGTACAGAAACTTCAGGCTAGCCTCCCATCCCATTTTGCATTCCAATAAAAAAAAAGCCACCCCATTTCTTGTAGAAGAGAACTTTAGACTATTCCCCATTTCTTTTTGCTTCACTTTGGAGAAGGGCCCCCTTTCCTTGTAATATAAAAGGGTACGGGGACTTCAGGCTAGCCTCTTGTCACATTTTGCATTCCAGTGAAGAAAGGCCACCTCTTGTTTGAAGAAGAGAAGGGTGCAAAAACCTTAGGCTAGCCTCCTCAAACCTTTTTGCTTTCCCTTAAAGAAGGGGAGCCCTTCCTTTTAGAAGAGTGGAGTGTAGAAGCGGAGGTTTGGGGACCTCATTAGTCAACAATCCAATTTTTCACTCCCATGGAGAGGGGCTGCCCCTTTTCTAGAATAAAAGAGGGGGCTTGTACCTCAGGCCTCAATCAGGCCTAGTGCAAGGATTTTTTCCACCCTAGGCATAAGCTAATTTTGCCACCCCTTGGCTCCTCCCTATGTATGGAGGCTCGCGCAATGTCAGGATGTTGGACAGACTCGACCTTATTGATCGCCCCTGTCTGCCTCGGAGGTGGCGCTGTACTCCTCCAGCAGGCTGAAAAATGCCAATTATTCTAATACGGGTGGGGTGGGGGTAGCATGGTAGGGTTTTGCTTGATGGGGTGATGCTTCAGATGGGCGGGTGCTTTGGATGTTGGATAATTTTATGGGAGCGGGCAGAGCGGCGCCCCCATCAAGAGGGCGCTCTGGGCGGCTGCCTATTTTGCCTATAGGCAAAGCCGAGACTGCATTCAATGAAAAAAAGAGTAAGCCAACATGATTTGGATCCTAACCTCTGGGCCCCTCAGCACCTTCAGGGACAGATTTCGTGCTATCGATGCCGATGACATTGTGAAATGAGATGGCTATAACAAAATCAACTGATTTTAATATCAAATTCACAAATCAATATTGTCTAAACCCAATTCACGTTCAATTTGTTTATCAATTAAGCAGATTCTCCAGACTTGTGTTAAGGTTAAAGATTATTTTTGCTTTCACGCTTGTTCCTTTCAGCGATATAAGATAAATTCAGCGCACACTTAGTATCCATAGCCGGAGACTCTTCAGGCGAAATCCCAGAACACAACACATTTACCTTATGTTATGGCGCAGTTCTTTGATATAGTTTATTTAATATGTGGTGAATAATGCTTTAATTAGATCCCGCCGAAATGAGACTAGTCGGCCATTAGTAAACACGGGTGTAATATCCCAGTCACTCCGCATGCAGTGCAATATTACTTTCATGAGGAATGACTTGCTTAAAGGGGTACTCCGACCCTAATACATCTTATCAAGAGATGAGCGAATTTCTGAAAAATTCGATTCGACCGATTCGCCAAATTTTCTGAAAAAAATTGGTTCGGACCGAATTTATCCACGGCGAATCGCTATTAAAAACGTATATCTCAATAGGGGTGTAGAACATTTTGTCTTGTCCTAACACGCATAGAGAGTGTGGTGTGATAGTGAAATAATACAGTTATTCAGTATGACATGCAGATTACAGGCATTGCTATTAGATTCACTGCCACAGAGCATCTGGATGTGGCAGATTTTTTATGCAATTTTTATTTTATTTTATTAGAATTTATTTAAATTTTTTGATTACCCATTCTGGTGAGCATTGAGCTGGCAGTCGTCCGCCTGGAGATATACCACCTGTTCCAGCCCCTGCCTCTCAGCGCCCCCCTGACTGAAAGTCCAAATTTTTCATTTAATCATTTAAGGTTCATTGTTATCGCTCCAAGCTGTTTCATTGGATTCTTGTGATAATTCTACAGGTAATATAATGTTGATGACCATAGGGCCTCAGTCTTGAAAAGATTACATCTATTTTTTTAAATTAAAATTTAAGATAGCAAGAGGGGATCATATAGTGGATGAATGACACAGCCTGGAGTTGGTGGCAGCATGAGGAGACCATAGGGCCTTAAAAAGATTAAAAGATGAATTTTCAAATTTGAATTGAAGATTTATGATAGCTAGTGGTACCATCACTTTTTTAGGTAATGCCCCAGGACCAGCAGCATCAGTAGACCATATAGTGGCTGAATAACACAGCCTGGAGCTGGCAGCAGCATGAGGAGACAATAGGGCTTTAAAATGCCTAAGATTAAAAGATGAATTTTCAAATTTACATTGAAGATTTATGGTAGTTAGTGCTACCATAGAGATTTTTAGGTAATATGCCAGGCCCAGCAGCATCAATAAACCATATGGTGGCTGAATGACAAAGCCTGGAGGTGTTGGGAGCATGAGGAGACCATATAGTGGCTGAATGACACAGCCTGGAGTTGGCGGCAGCATGAGGAGACCATATAGTGGCTCAATGGCACAGCCTGGAGTTTGCGGCAGCATGAGGTGAACATATAGTGGCTGAATGACACAGCCTGGAAGCGACGGAAGCATGAGGACACAATATAGTGGCTGAATGGCACCGCATGGAGTTGGCGGCAGATGAGGAGACTATATAGTGGATGAATGAGACAGCCTGGAGGTGGCAGCAGCAGCATCAGGAGTCCTGAAAGTGACCCAGTGACAGAGTGGTGCGGTGGGTGGCAATACCAGCACCCGGTGACAAAGATGGGTGAAAAAAGGTCTGATGCAGAGGAATGTTTGTAACTGGGGAGCACTGCCTTAAATCTGTTTGGCACTATCCATATTTGCGAAGTGATGGTGTGGCACCATAGTCAATCTACTCAGATGCATCAGGCATTGGTGGTCGGAAATCCTGGCTGATCCATGCTTGATTCATCTTCTCAAAGGTCAGTCTCTCCACATTGTTCTTGGACAGACGAGTTCTCCTTGGGGTGACTATGGGACACGGTGGAGGATGAGGAGGCGGAGTCACACACTGTCGCAGGACCAACGGCCTGAGAGCGTGGAGGCGGAAGTGGCGTGACCTGTCCAAGTTGCTGTTGTGGCTGTGCAGGAACCACATTCACCCAGTGGGCCGTAAAGGACATGTATTGTCCCTGACCATAGTTACAGCTCTACATGTCGGCACTGTCATGCACTTTGGTACACTTTCTAAGAGTGGGGTGGTGGGTGTTAATACCAGTACCGGTGACAAAGGTGGGTGAAAGGAGGAGAACTTGGCCTCAGATGTGTGGCATCAGGCGGGTGGCAGGATCAGAATAGTAGCTGAGGTAGGTAGGCAGAAGAAAATGGTCTTTTTTTGTCAAAGTGTTGGTGTGCACAAGTAAATATTGAGGATATGCATTACGGAAAACTTAACTTTTAACATTATTCTTAGGACAAAATATATGGATCCGCATTCTTTTTTAAATCTAACAAAAGGAAAGGGGTCCAAAAAACACCCTGTGCCACCTACACCACCAAGTATAGATGCAATGCAAAGACCTAAAAGGTGGAAGGGAACAATGTATTGTTCATTGTAACAGGTGGGGGTAAAAACTTCCCCTGTAAGGCCCTACTCTCGTGTTATTAATACCCTTTCTCTGCAAGTGTTACTCGTCTTAAAAAGTGCGGCCCCACACAGGAACCTCTCCCCATTTCCACCTAAAAACACTGCCATTTCCCAGGGTTTTTTGTTGGAAATAGGGAAAGGTTCCTGTGTGGGGCTGCACTTTTTAGGACGAGTAAGGCTAGGTTCCTACTGCAGAATTTCTGGGCAGAATTTCTGCCGGAGATCGAGATGGCGGCGCTAGGACCGAGCAGACTGCATTGCTGCCCCCATAGACTCCAATACATTTCTGGGTTGATCTTTTGGGAGATCTGCTCAGAAGTGCATTGCCATGGGAACTATGGGAACGACAATGTAGTCCGCGCAGTCTTAGTGCCACCGGCTAGATCTCCGGCAGAAATTCTGCCCAGAAATTCCACAGTGTGAACCTAGCCTAACACTTACCAAAAAGGGAATTAATAATGCGAGAGTAGGGCCTTACAGGGGAAGTTTTTACCCCCACCTGTTACAATGGACCATACGTTGTTCCCTTTTACCTTTTAGAGATCTTTGCATTGCATTAGAGATGAGCGAATCGAAGCAGACGAACCCGAATTCATTACAAATTTCATGATTTATTTGATTCTCAACGAATGCGAATATCGCTGCGATTCTATCGAGCAAATCTCTTCATTAAACTCCATTTAACAGCGTTCCAGGCTCCGGGACACCTTAAATGGCGGATCCACATGTCAGTACATGGGGCAGGGAATGCTGGGAATGCAAGGCGGGAAGGGAGGTAGACATGATGACCCTGAATCACATGCAGGATGCAGCCTATCAGCATTCATTGACCCCTGTGATGTCACAGCCCTATATAATCGGCTGCCATTTTGCGGTTGCTCATTTCATACCATACACTGCAGAGGGATAGGACGGACTGCGTGTCTCTGTGTTACACAGACACGCTGAATTGGTCATACCGCTGCGTTGCACTGCCAACTGCTAGTCACATCAGCATTGCGGACAGAGAGCAGTGCTTTGCTTGTTGTCACTGAGAAGGATTTTGATGCCAGCCATTAACCTCCCTATCACTTAATTCAACATTTTATCAGAGGGGGGCAGATAGCTTTTCGTTGCCTCATACATATCAACAAGCTGCCTGAACTTCATGAACCTTATCACAGGAGGCAGGAAAGATTTTTCAGCACAATTTTGTGTATTTTTCCCACAAAAAATCATCTGCTGCTTGTACTAGTCTGCAGACGAAATAATAACCAGCAGTTCACACCATTCTTAACACTCTTTGACAGAGTGCAATTTTGGGTTTAATACACATTTTTCTTTTTTTTGTGGTACTGCACTGTTGTGTCCTGATGCTGTTGTGCAAAAATAAGTTTTTTCAACGGACTGTAGTGCATTTTTCTGCCCTCATACATGCATACCACATACCTACATCAAAGCAGTCTGCTATTTTGTATCTGTAAATCTGTAACAAGTCTAGATACTGGGAAAGTCCAGGCAAAAGTTATCACCGGCTCGTGTTTAACGAAAATACATTTTCCAAGTGTACTGTAGCACATTGTTTTGCCCTCAAACGTGCAAAACCACATACCTACATCTAAGTAGTTTACCATATTGTACCTGTTAATCTATCAGGGGCCTACATACTGTGAAAGTCTAAGCAATGGTACTCACCAGTAGTGTTGCTCGCGAATATTCGCAATGCAAATTTTTTCCGCGAATATCGCATATTCGCGAATTCGCGAATATTCGCGAATATAGCACTATATATTCACAATTACGAATATTGTTTTTTTTTTTTACAGTACACATCACGGTGATCACCCCTCTCTGCTTCCAGCTTGTGTGGTGTAAAGAAGGCTCTAACACTACTGTGTGAGACTGGCGTGCAAATTTTCGTATATGCGCAAATTAGCATATGCAAATATTTGCATATGCGGATTTGCGCATATGCTAATTTTGTTATATGCTAATTTGCGCATATGCTAATTTTACGCATATGCAAAATTTCACAGATGAGAAATTTCGCATTTGCAAAAGTAAATCGCGAATATTACGAATATGCGAATTTAGCGAATATATGACGAATATTCGTCCATATATTTGCAAAATATCGCAAATTCGAATATGGCCTATGCCGCTCAACACTACTCACCAGCTGGTGTTGTAACCCCTTAAGGACCAGGGGTTTTTCTGTTTTTGCACTTTCGTTTTTTCCTCCTTACCTTAAAAAAATCATAACTCTTTCAATTTTGCACCTAAAAATCCATATCATGGCTTATTTTTTGCAGCGCTAATTTTTACCCAAAAATCTATGCCGAAACAGAAAAAAAATCATTGTGAGACAAAATTGGAAAAAAGAACAAAAAAAAACGCCATTTTGTAACTTTTGGGGGCTTCTGTTTCTACACCGTACATTGTTCGGTAAAATTTACACCTTCTCTTTATTCTGTAGGTCCATACGATTAAAATGATACCCTACTTATATAGGTTTGATTTTGTCGCACTTCTGAAAAAAATCATAACTACATGCAGGAAAATTTATATGTTTAAAATTGTCATCTTCTGACCCCTATAACTTTTTTATTTTTCCCCGTATGGGTCAGTATGAGGGCTCATTTTTTGTGCCGTGATCTGAAGTTTTTAGCGGTACCATTTTTGTATTGATCGGACTTATTGATCACTTTTTATTCATTTTTTCATGATTTAAAAAGTGACCAAAATTACGCTATCTTGGACTTTGCACGTACGCCATTGACCATGCGGTTTAACCCCTTAAGGACGCAGCCCTTTTTCACCTTAAGGACTGAGCCCTTTTTCGCAAATCTGACCACCGTCACTTTACAAATTAATAACGCGAAAACGCTTTTACCGAATATTCTGATTCTGAGATTGTTTTTTCGTGACATATTCTACTTTATTTTGGTGGTAAATTTTCGGCGCTACTTGCATCCTTTTATGGTGAAAAATCCCCAAATTTCATGAAAATTTTGAAAATTTTGCATTTTTCTAACTTTGAAGCTCTCTAATTGTAAGGAAAATGGATATTCACAATAAATTTTATTTTTCTTCACTAACACAATATGTCCACTTTATGTTGGCATCATAAAATGGACATACTTTTGCTTTTTGAAAAAATTAGAGGGCTTCAAAGTATAGCAGCAATTTTCAAAAATGTCATGAAAATTGCTAAATCTGAAGGGACAGATGTTACAGAACTACAACTCCCAGCATGCCTGGGCAGTCGAGGCATGCTGAGAGTTGTAGTTTGGCAACATCTGGAGGGCTACTGTTTGGGCACCACTGTAACAGTGGTCTCCAAACTGTGACCCTCAAGATGTTGCAAAACTACAACTCCCAGCATGCCCAGACAGCCTTTGGTTCTCTGGGCATGCTGGGAGTTGCAGTTTGGCCCCCCTAGTGGTTGCCACAGTAAAGATCGATTTACTTTCACTTTCAATCCCCCCCCCCCCCCCCCCCACTGTCGATTCCCTACCTGATCAGGATCCTGCAGGCTCCAGCGAAGATCCCAGGTCCCCAGGCATCTTCTCCTGCAGGTACGGCCTCCATCTTCTTCCCAGAGCCCCTCGACATCCAGGGCCATGGCAACCCCCTGTTCTGCGCTGCCAGGGGATAGGAGTAGATCGCAGCTTTGCGATCTCACTCCAATCCTTTAGGCTGATCGGGGGTGTTGCTAACAACTCCGATCAGCCATATTTTCCGGGTGATCGGGTCACCAGAGACCCGATCAGCCCGGAATTGGAGAAAATCGCATGTCTGAATTGACATGCGATTTTCTCCGATCGCCGACATGGGGGGGTCTCAGGACCCCCCTGGGCGATGTGCCATTTTGCCTGCTGAATGATTTCAGCAGGCATCCGGCTCCGGTCCCCAACCGGCTAGCGGTGGGGACCGGATTTCCCACGGGCGTATGGATACGCCCTCGGTCCTTAAGGACTCGGAATGCAGGGCGTATCCATACGCCCTGCGTCCTGAAGAGGTTAACAATATATTTTTATAAATCGGAAATTTTCACACGCGGCGATACCACATATGTTTATTTTTATTTACACAGTTTTTTTTTTATGGGAAAAGGGGGGTGATTCTAACTTTTCTTGGGAAGGGGTTAAATGATCTTTATTGACTTTTTTTCACTTTTTTTTTTTTTTTGCAATGTTATAGCTCCCATAGGGACTATAACACTGCACACACTGATCTTTTACATTGTTCAATGGTTTCTCATAAGAAACCATTGATCAATGATTCTGCCGCTTGACTGCTCATGCCTGGATCTCAGGCACTGAGCAGTCCTTCGGCGATCGGACACCAGGAGGCAAGGTAAGGGAGCCTCCTGCTGTTTCACAGCTTTTCGGTATTCCGCGATTTCGCCACGGCGATCCCGCACAGCCCCCTGAGCTAGCCAGAAACGTTTTAATTTCACTTTAGACGCAGCGTTCAAATTTGAACCGAATGTCTAAAGGGTTAATAGCGCGCAACACCGTGATCAGTGCCGCGGGTCCCGGCCGTTGTTAGAGGCCGGGCCAGACCCGCTATAGAACCTGTTATAGAACGGGAGTGGACTCAGGAGTACGGGTATGTCCTTGGTCCTTAAGTGGTTAAAAAAATACAGTGTTTTTAGGCTTATCGTAGCGCATTTTTCTGCCCTCATCAGTGCATACCGCATAGGTACATCTAAGTAGTGAACCATTTTGTACCTGTTAATCTGTCAAGGGCCTAGATACGGTGAAAGGACAGCCAATAGTACACACCTGCTGCTGTTCTAGACAAATACTGTTTTAAGTGTAGTGAAGCGTATTGTACTCCCCTCATATACACAATAAATATGTCAGGAAGAGTATTGCCAGGACATGCACAGAGGAGTGGCAGAGGCCTAAATTCATCAGGCACAGCTAGAGGTCACAGCAGAGTAGGGGTGTGTGCCAGCCGGAGTCGCAGCGAGAGGTCTGAGCTCCCGGTGCCAGCTGGCAGTCGTGTCGTGACCAGCAACCCAGCAGTCGTGATTGATCTGTTCACTCGGTCATCCACTTCATCTCAAGTGACATTCGACACCCCCAGTCGATGGGTTCCTCACACTCAACACTCATGGCCCTCATGCTGCTGCTGCAACCTCCAGGCTTTGTCATTGTGCTGCTCTATGGTCTCCTCATGCTATTGCTACCACCTCCAGGCTCTGTCATTGTGCCGCAATATGGTCTCCTCATGCTGATGCTGCCACCTCCAGGCTCTCTCATTCTGCTACTCTATGGTCTCCTCATGCTAGTGCTACCACCTCCACACTCTGCCATTGTGCAATCATATGGTCTCCTCATGCTGATGCTACCACCTCCAGGCTCTGTCATTGTGCTGACATGTGACTCCTTGTTAGATTAGGTCCTTTGTACCCACACGCCGAGGCCTGTGCCACTAAAACTTGGGAGTTAAAAGTTCCATTTCAAAATCCTCAATTTCAATTTCAAAATCTCAGATTTCTATTTAAAATTCTTGGGACTCCGGTCGGCTCAGTTTTGACCCGTATGCGGTTTCCTGACCGGACCTAAAACCGTAGTATACTACGGATTTAGGTCCGGTCCAAACCCGCATAAGGGTCAAAACGGAGCCGACCGGAGTCACCGTTTGACTCCGGTCGAATCATTAAAGTAAATGGAGTCATGGGCTGATCCGGCCGGGGTATGGGAGCGCCTGGTTTGCCTCTCCCCCCGCTGGATCCGGCACCCGTATGTACAAAACGAGGTGTGAATGCACCCTTACTGATGCTTCTGGGCTTGGGCCTTACATTTTAAGGATGTTTAGCACTAGCTAAATACATGCTTAGTAGAAATTTCAACATTGATCTTTCAATGTAAGGAGTTATGAAACCCTCTGGTGTACTGCTGATGCCTGCTCCTGACTGTGTCTTTCAGGAACTACCTAGTTTATTGATGCTTCTGGGCTTGGGCCTTACATTTTTGGAGGTTTAGCACTAGCTAAATACATGCTTAATAGAAATGTCAACATTGATCTTTCAATGTAAGGCATTATGAAAACCTCTTGGGTACTGCTGATGCCTGCTCCTGACTGCTCCTGAGTCTTTCAGGAACTACTTGGCTTACTGATGCTTCAGGGTTTGGGCCTTAAATTTTGGGATGTTTAGCACTAGTTTACATACATGCTTAATTGAGATTTCAACATTGATCTTTCAATCTTAATAGGTTATGAAATCCTCTTGTGTACTGCTGATGTCTTTTCCTGACTGTGACTTTCAGGAACTACTTGGCTTACTGCTGCTTCTGGGCTTGGGCCTTACATTTTTGGATGGTAGCACTACCTAACATGCGTCTTCAATAGAGATTTCAACATTCGCCTTTTAACCTCTTAAGGACGCAGGGCGTATGGATACGCCCTGCATTCCGAGTCCTGAAGGACGCAGGGCGTATCCATATGCCCGTGGGAATTCCGGTCCCCACCGCTAGCCGGTTGGGGACCGGAGCCGGATGCCTGCTGAAATCATTCAGCAGGCATCCCGGCATATCGCCCAGGGGGGTCATTTTGCCCCCCCATGTCGGCGATGGCCGCAGATCGCTGGACAATTCAGTCCAGCGATCTGCAGCGATTCCGGGTCAATCGGATCTCCAGTGACCCGGTGACCCGGAATTACTGGCTGATCGGGGCCATCTCTGACGGCCCCGAACAGCCAGAGCCAGCAGGGGTGAGGTGGCACTGGTGCCACCTCACGATCACCCTGATTCGTCGGCCGGTTTACCGGCCGACCAATCAGGGCGCCTGCTGCGGGTGTCACTCCCGCACCCGCTCCGCCCCTCTTCTGGAGGACATGAGCGGGTGCGGGAAGAAGACCCCGGGTGCTGGGGACCCCGATCCCCGGTGTCCCTGTTGGGATCGGGGCCCCAGGAGCGACGGCTGTGGCGAGGGACTGTCCTGCGAGGGAGCAGCAGCAGGAGGTGAGTGACAGCTCCCAGCATGCAAAAAGGGCATGCTGGGAGCTGTAGTTATGCAACAGCAGGAGGCAGACCACCACAACTCCCAGCATTCCCTTCTGGGCATGCTGGGACTTATGGTTTTGCAACAGCTGGAGGCACATTTTTTCTATGGAAAAGTGTACCTTCAGCTGTTGTATAACTACAACTCCCAGCTTGCACAAACAGCTAAAGTGCATGCTGAGAGTTGTAGTGGTGCATCTGCTGGTTGCATAACTACAACTCCCAGCATGCCCATTGGCTGTCGGTGACTGCTGAGAGTTGTAGTTTTGCAACAGCTGAAGGCACACTAACTTAGTGTTTCACGACCGGTGTGCCTCCAGCTGTTGCAAACTACAACTCCCAGCAGTCACCTTACACCATGCACCGTACATGCTGGGAGTTGTAGTTTTGCAACAGCTGGAGGCACACTGGTTTTGAAACACTGAGTAAGGTCACAAACTGAGTGATACATAACCAGTGTGCCTACAGCTGTTGCAAAACTAAAACTCTCAGCATGTACAGTCTGTCAGCGCATGCTGGGAGTTGTAGTTTTGCAACAGCTGGATGTCTCCTCCCCCCCCATGTGAATGTACTCACATGGGCGGAGGTTTACAGTAAGTATCGGGCTGCAAGTTTGAACTGCGGCAAATTTTCTGCCGCAGCTCAAACTGCCAGCGAGAAACTACTGTGAACCCCCGCCCGTGCGACTGTACCCTAAAAACACTACACTACACTAACACAAAATAAAATAAAAAGTAAAAAACACTACATATACACATACCCCTACACAGTCCCCCTCCCCTCCCCAATAAAAATGAAAAATGTCTGGTACGCCACGGTTTCCAAAACGGAACCTCCAGCTGTTGCAAAACAACTACTCCCAGTATTACCAGACAGCCACTGACTGTCCAAGCATGCTGGGAGTTTTACAACAGCTGGAGGCACCCTGTTTGGGAATCACTGGCGTAGAATTCCCCTATGTCCACCCCTATGCAATCCCTAATTTAGGCCTCAAATGCGCATGGCGCTCTCACTTTGGAGCCCTGTCGTATTTCAAGGCAACAGTTTAGGGTCACATATGAGGTATCGCCGTACTCGGGAGAAATTGTGTTACAAATTTTGTGGGGTATTTTCTGCTTTTACCCTTTTTAAAAATGTAAAATTTTTGGGAAAAGAAGCATTTTAGGTAAAAATGTTTTTTTTTTTTTTTTTTACATATGCAAAAGTCGTGAAACGTCTGTGGGGTATTAAGGTTCACTTAACCCCTTGTTACGTTCCCCGAGGGGTCTAGTTTCCAAAATAGTATGCTATGTGGATTTTTTTTTTGCTGTTCTGGCACCATAGGGGCTTTCTAAATGCGGCATGCCCCCAGAGCAAAATTTGCTTTCAAAAACCCAAATGTGACTCCTTCTCTTCTGAGACCTGTAGTGCACCAGCAGAGCACTTTTCACCCCCATATGGGGTGTTTTCTGAATCGGGAGAAATTGGGCTTCAAATGTTTGGGGGTATTTTCTGCTTTAACCCTTTGTAAAAATGTAAATTTTTGGGGAAACCAAGCATTTTAGGTAACATTTTTTTATTTTTTTTACATATGCAAAAGTCGTGAAACACCTGTAGGGTATTAAGGTTCACTTTACCCCTTGTTACGTTCCCCGAGGGGTCTAGTTTCCAAAATGGTATGCCATGTGGGTTTTTTTTTTTGCTGTCCTGGCACCATAGGGGCTTCCTAAATGCGGCATGCCCCCAGAGCAAAATTTCCTTCAAAAAAGCCAAATGTGACTCCTTCTCTTCCGAGACCTGTAGTGCGCCAGCAGAGCACTTTTCACCCCCATATGGGGTGTTTTCTGAATCTGGAGAAATTGGGCTTCAAATTTTGGGGGGGTATTTTCTGCTATTACCCTTTTTAAAAATCTAAAACTTTTGGGAAACCAAGCATTTTAGGTAAAATAATTTTTTTTTTTTACATATGCAAAAGTCGTGAATCACCTGTGGGGTATTAAGGTTTACTTTACCCCTTGTTATGTTCCCCGAGGGGTGTAGTTTCCAAAATGGTATGCCATGTGGGGTTTTTTGCTATTCTGGCACCATAGGGGCTTCCTAAAGGTGACATGCCTCCCAAAAACCATTTGTCGCTCCTTCCCTTCTGAGCCCTCTACTGTGCCTGCCGAACAATTAACATAGACATATGAGGTATGTGCTTACTCGAGAAAAATTAGGTTTCAAATACAAGTAAAAATGTTCTCCTTTTTACCCCTTGCAAAAATTCAAAAATTGGATCTACAAGAACATGCGAGTGTAAAAAATGAAGATTGTGAATTTTCTCCTTCACTTTGCTGCTATTCCTGTGAAACCCCTAAAGGGTTAAAACGCTTACTGAATGTCATTTTGAATACTTTGGGGGGTGCAGTTTTTATAATGGGGTAATTTATGGGGTATTTCTAATATGAAGACCCTTCAAATCCACTTCAAACCTGAACTGGTCCCTGAAAAAAGGCGAGTTTCAAAATTTTGTGAAAAATTGGAAAATTGCTGCTGAACTTTGAAGCCCTCTGGTGTCTTCCAAAAGTAAAAACACGTCAATTTTATGATGCAAACATAAAGTAGACATATTGTATATGTGAATAAAAAAAATTATTCGGAATATCCATTTTCCTTACAAGCAGAGAGCTTCAAAGTTAGAAAAATGCTAAATTTTCACATTTTTCATAAAATTTGGGGATTTTTCACCAAGAAAGGATGCAAGTTACCACAAAATTTTACCACTATGTTAAAGTAGAATATGTCACGAAAAAACAATCTCGGAATCAGAATGATAACTAAAAGCATTCCAGAGTTATTAATGTTTAAAGTGACAGTGGTCAGATTTGCAAAAAATGGCCGAGTCCTTAAGGTGAAAAAGGGCTCAGTCCTTAAGGGGTTAATGTTAGGGGCTGTGAACCCCTCTTGTGTACTCATGCTGCTTCCTGCTCCACTCTGTCAGCCCGTTGGTCCTTTGACAGTGTGCGACTCCACCTCCTCATCCTCCACCGTGTCATCAGCCTCCACTGCCCGGACAAGTCTCAATGGCCCTTCAGCATACCATGTGGCGATGTCACGCTGTTCTTCACATGGTTTGCCTTGGCGAAAAGTGTTGGAAACAATGGCTGGTCAGGGCAATGGAGATGTTGCGCCTACATCTCATGGCCACATGAGCCCTGCGGGGGCTTCTTACATTTGCCCCTTTGTACCCACATGCCGGGGTCCGGGACACTAAAACTTGGAGATAAAAGTTCAATTTCAAAATCATTAATTTAAATTTCAAAATCTTAAATTAAAATAAAAATATCATAAATTTCAATGGCCTCCTCATGCTTCAGCTAACTCAAGGCTGTGTCATTCAGGCAGTATATGGTTTACTGATACTGCTGCTGGGCCTGAGTCTGGGACTGAAAATGTTGTTATTGTGGCACTAGCTATCCAAAATCTTCATTTTAAATTTCCAAAATTCTTGTATTTTTTCTTGGGGATTGTGTAGCCCTGGTGTCTCCTCATGCTTCAGCAAACTCCAGGCTGTGTCATTTAGGCAATATATGGTTTACTGATACCGCTGCTGGGCCTTGGTCTGGGAATAAACATTTTGCTATGGTAGGAAGCACTAGCTATCCAAAATCTTCATTTTACATTTCAAAAATTCTTGTGTTTTTTCTTGGGGATTGTGAATAGTGTTGAGCGGCATAGGCCATATTCGAATTTGCGATATTTTGCGAATATATGGACGAATATTTGTCATATATTCGCTAAATTTGCATATTCGTAATATTCACGTTTTATTTTCGCATGTGCGAAAATTCGCATATGCATAAATTTGCATATGCAAAAATTTGCATATTCAAAAATTAGCATCAACGGAAATTTGCATGTGCGAAAATTAGCATATGCAAAATTAGCATATGCGAAAATTCGTACGCCAGTCTCACACAGTAGTATTAGAGCCTTCTTTACACCACACAAGCTAGAAGTAATTACGAATATATAGTGCTATATTCGCGAATATTCGCAAATTCGCGAATAAAATTCGCATTGCGAATATTCGCGAGCAACACTAATTGTGAAGCAATGGGGTCTCTTCAGCCTTCAGCCAACTCCAGGCTGTGTCATTAAGGCAATATATGGTTTACTGATACTGCTGGGCCTTGGTCTGGGAATATACATTTTGTTATGATAGGTAGCACTAGCTATCCAAAATCTTCATTTTAAATTTCAAAAATTATTGTGTTTTTTCTTGGGGATTGTGAAGCCCTGGGGTCTCCTCATGCTTCAACCAACTCCAGGCTGTGTCATTCAGGCAATATATGGTTTACTGATACTGCAACTGGGCCTTGGTCTGGGAATAAAAAGATTGTTATGGTAGGTAGCACTAGCTATTCAAAATCTTCATTTTAAGTTTCAAATATTCTTGTGTTTTTTCTTGGGGATAGTGAAGCCCTGGTGTGTACTCATGCTTCAGCCAACTCCAGGCTGTGTCATTCAGGCAATGTATGGTTTACTGATGCCGCTGCTGGGCCTGGGTCTGGGAATAAAAATGCTGTTATGGTAGGTAGCACCAGAAATCCAAAATCTTTGGTTTAAATTTCTGAATTCATCTTTTAATCTTAGTGATTGTGAAGAGCTAGTGGTCTACTCATGCTGCTGCCAACTCTTGGCTGTGCCATTCAGCCACTATATGGTCTCCTCATGCTGCCAACACCTCCATGCTGTGTCATTCAGCCATTATATGGTCTCCTCATGCTTCAGCCACCTTCAGGCTGTACCATTCAGACACTATATGGGCTCCTTATGCTTTCTCCACCTCCAGGCTGTGTTATTCCGCCAATATATCGTTTCCTGATGCTGCTGGGACTGGGATGCTAACTCAATATATGTTATGGTAGCACAAGCTAACATAAATGCTTAATTGAGATTTCAACATTGATCTTTCAATGTCAGGGGTTATGAAACCCTCGGGTGTACTGCTGATGCCAGCACCTGACTGCTCCTATGTCTTTCAGGAACTACTTGGCTTACTGATGCTTCTGGGTTTTGGCCTTAAATTTTTGGATGGTAGCACTAGCTAACATGCATCTTCAATAGAGATTTAAACATTCAACTTCTAATGTTAGGGGTTGTGAACCCCTCTTGTGTACGTGTTTCAGGAACTACTTGGCTTACTGTTTCTGCTGGGCCTGGGCCAAAAAATTTTGATGGTAGCACTAGCTAACATACATCTTCAATAGAGATTTCAACATTCATCTTTTAATCTTATGGGCTGTAAGTTTTTTCAAGATTGATGCCCTTTGGCCCTCAACATCATATGACCTGTAGAATTATCACAAGAATCCAATTAAACATATTGGAGCAATAGCAATGAACCATAACTGATTAAATGAAACATTTGTACTTTCATAATCAGGGGGCACTGAGAGGCAGTGGTTGGAACAGGTTGTATCTCGGCTGCCGGATAACCACCAGCTCGATTCTCTCCAGAATGGGTAATGTAAAAATGTAATTTTCACATCAAATTACATTAAATATGACATAAAAGATCTCTTTATCCTCTTCAATTTTGACACCTTATGGTCTCCCCGCTGCCACATAGACGCTCTGCAGCGGTGATTCTAATGGCAATGCCTGTAATCTGCATGCCAAAGTTAATAACAGACTCCCTATGCGTGTTACAGCAAGGCAAAGTGTTCTATACCCCTATTGGGGCTTTCTTTAGGCCAGAAATAGCCGTTTTTAATACAGTTTCGCCGCAAATTTATTCGACCCGAACCAAATTTTTCGGAAAATTTTGGTGAATCGGCCGAAACAAATTTTTGAAAAGTTCGCTACAGAGCATCAATAGTTGGTGGTGTGGGTGGAACATGGTGTTTTTGCACACCTTTCCTTTTTTTAGATTAAAAAAAAACTGGGGTCCATACATTTTATCCTAAGAAAAGTTAAGTTTTAGCTAATGCATATCATCAATACTTACTTGTGGTCTAATACAGAGGAATTTCTGTAACTGGGGACCAGCACTTTAATTATGTTTTGCAGTATCCATGGCAGCACAATGAGAGAGCCTGGAGGTGGCAGCATCAGCATTAGGAGACCATATGGCGGCACAATGACAGAGCCTGGAGGTGGCAGCATCAGCATGAGGAGACCATAGAGCAGCACAATGAGAGAGCCTGGAGGTGGCAGCATCAGCATGAGGAGACCATAGAGCAGCACAATGAGAGCCTGGAGGTGGCAGCTTCAGCGTAAGGAGACCATATGGCTGCACAATGACAGAGCCTGGAGGTGGCAGCATCAGAATGAGGAGACCATATGGCAGCACAATAAGAGAGCCTGGAAGTGGCAGCACCAGCTTGAGGAGACCATATGGCGGCACAATGACAGAGCCTGGAGGTGGCAGCAGCATGAGGACCATTCCAACTGAGGGTTGAGTCTGAGGAATCCACCGACTGTTCACTGGGGGTGTCGGATGTCACTTGGGATGAAGTGGATGACTGAGTGAAACTATGAATCACGGCTGCTGGGTTGCTGGTCGAGACACGACTGCTAGCTGACACCGGGAGCTCAGACCTCTCGCCGAGACTCCTGCTGCCGCACACCCCTACTCTGCTGAGACTTCAGCCTGCGCCTGATGAATTTAGGCCTCTGCCACTCCTCTGTGCGCGTCTTCCCTGCCTGACATACTTAGTGTGTATATGAGGGGGGTACAATTCGCTTCACTATGCTTAAAACAATATTTGTCTAGAACAGCAGCAGGTGTGTACTTTTGACTGTACTTTCACAGTATGTAGGCCCTTGACAGATTAACAGGTAAAACATAGTACACTACTTAGATGTACGTATGTAGTATGCTCTTATGAGGGCAGAAAAATGCGCTACAGTATGCTTAAAAAAAGTATTTGAGTACAACACCAGCCGGTGAGTACTTTTGCCTGGCCTTTCACAGTATCTAGGCCCTTGACAGATTAACAGGTACAAAATAGTACACTACTTAGATGTACATATGTGGTATGCACTTATGAGGGCAGAAAAATGCTCTACAGTACGCTTAAAAAGTTATTTGAGTAAAACCCCAGCCGGTGATAACTTTTGCCTGGACTTTCACAGTATCTAGGCACTTGAGAGTTAACAGGTACAAACTAGTACACCACTTTGATGTAGGTATGTGGTATGCACTTATGAGGGCAGACAAATGCGCTATAGTACGCTTAAAAAGGTATTTGAGTAAAACACCAGCCGGTGATAACTTTTGCCTGGACTTTCACAGTATCTAGGCCATTGACAGATTAACAGGTATATAATAGTACACTACTTAGATGTAGGTGTGTGCTACGCACTTATGAGGGCAGAAGAATGCACTACAGTATGCTTAAAAAATAATTTTCGGTGAAAAATGCTCTGCTCCCTGTCTACCAGAACGCTGACGTTACTAGGAGGTGAAACACTGCTGGAAAAAGCTTTTCTGTGTAACACACACACACAGGCTGTCAATCCTATTTCTTTGCACTGTAATGAATTAAGTGACTGGCCGCAATATGGCTGCTTATTACATAGGGCTGTGACATCACAGGGGAGGCTGGCTGCTGATAGGCTGCATGTGATTCAGGGTCATCCCGCCTACCCTTGTTCCCGCCTTCCCAGGATTCCTTGCACCATGTCCTCACATGTGGATCTGTCATTTTAGATGCCCTGGAGCCTGGACCACACTAAATGGAGTTTAATGAAGCGATTTGCGGAATAGAATCACGGTGATGCTTGCATTCGCTGCAAATCAAATTTTTCATGAAATTCGTAACAAATTTGGATTTCTCATATTTGATTCGCTCATCTCTAATCTTATCCCTTATCCAAAGGATAGGGGATAAGATGTCTGATCGTGGGTGTTCCGCTGCTGGGAACCCCCACAATCTGTCATTCAGCACCCAACTTTGCAAGCTCTCCATAGCACTGGAAGCTCCGTGGTCATCATGCTGCACACTCGGAGCCTCCAGCGCTGCAGAGAGCTCACAAAGGTGGGTTCGCAATGACAGATTGCGGGGGTCCCCAGGGACAAGACCCCCGTGATCAGACATCTTATCCCCTATCCTTTAGATACGGCATAAGATGTATTAGGGCCAGAGTACCCCTTTAAGAGGGCCCTATAAGAGTACCTGTCATGAAAAAAATGTTGATATATTGTATAGTAACACATGCTTACCAACTTTCTAAATGCATGTTATTAACAGTAATGTTTATTTATTGGTTTACTTTCTGTTGGAAAAACCCACCACTAGGGGTCTCCCTAGATGTCCTGGCCGAAAGTCTCTTATAGATTTTGAACTCATGCTGGCCTGGCAAGAGTCCGAAATCTCATGCTGCAGCCGGGACACGTGATGAGCACAGTGCAGCTCCCTGTCAATCAGACAGGCGGGAGCGAGCACTGTGCCCGCAGCACAGCTCCTGACTTGGCCGGGCGGTTCCTCCTCTCTGTATGGCAGTTACAGTGCTAAATAGAGAGGAGGAGACTCAGCAGTTGACGGCCGAGCGGTGTGCAGAACCTCCATGCGGCACTCCCGAGAGGGCATAGAGGAAGAAGGGCGGAAGTGAGCCCAAGCAGGGTTAAAATGACGTTGCACCTGCCGGGCCACGGCCTCTTCCTCCCTCACACACGGCCGGCAGCATGAGCAGCAGGGATAGGAGAAGATAAGGTACTTAGCAGCTGTTTTAAAAAAAAAAAAGAAAAAAACAGGGATAGTGTCAGTGAGAGTCAGGGACAGATGGGGAAGGGGAGGGTGGATTAGGGACAGTTTAGTTGATGATAGGTACTCTTTAACTTTATTATGGAACAATAATTGGGCCTCCAGAACCTTATTTCAATCAGAACCTTATTTAAATCAGTGTAGAACCCTATAATAATGGGAGTTTGGTTGATGGCAATCAGGGGAGGTCCATGTATTGCTATCATAGAATGTACTATTAAATTCCTGAAACCAACCTAATTCTCTTCTGGAGATCTTTTAGAGGGAAAAAGAGAGACCAAAGGGCTTTGTGTATTATTTAGGTTTAGATGCTCCTTTTGGTGCACAGATAATTGGCTACTCACTATAGAGCGCAAATCAATGTGCAAATCACCAAAATTATTGGGGAGCTCTCACAGAAGAATGCTGCTAACCTGAAGACCGCAAGAAGAGAAACAAGCTGATCCTGTTGTGAAACCAAAAAGGGAGACTGCGAAAGGACCTCTCGAACTTGTGCTGCACTCCCAATGGATAATTCCAGAAACCTTCTTGTTAAGCTTCAAACGTCTTCTCTGTATTGGACTACAGTAAAACAGCGCCAATAACGTGTTTCAGGGGATTTGCCCCTTCATTGGATTGGAATACAATACAGTAGACGTACACGTGCAATTGGCTTCCAAATCAAGTGGGAGGTGCCATGCTGTCATAATATTCATTATATACAACAATTTTTGAGGTGACCAAATTGTCTTAGAACAAAAAAATATGAGTTCTAAATTTTAGAAAAGTTTCTTTTCAAGAAAATCAATCAAAATAACATCCGTCATTTTAATGATCAGAAGAAGGGTTAGGGGTTAGGGATTGTATCCCGCACCCCTAGTAACCCTAACGTAGAGTAAGGGTTATGCTGTCTTGGCATAAAGAGCTTAGATATAGTCCTACTGTCATAAACAACATTTTCGGGAAATTGGGGTACTTCCCAATCTGAATATCAAAGTATTCTGACAGCTGATTCAATCAAATCAAAGCCAGAGTGAATAATTTCTAGTAATCTTCTCTTCTCTAACTTCATCAGTTGAGTTACATTACAATATTATATTGGTTTAAATCAGAGATCTCCAACCTACCGTATTTTTCGCCCTATAGGACGCACCGGCATATAAGACGCACCCAATTTATTGGTGCAAAATCTAAAAAAAATAAAGATTCTGAACCCAACAGTGGTCTTCAACCTGCGGACCTCCAGATGTTGCAAAACTACAACTCCCAGCATGCCCGGACAGCCGTTGGATAGGAGGTAATACTCACGTGTCCCCGCCGCTCCGGACCCGTCACCGCTGCCCTGGATGTCGCTCCATCGCTGTCGCCGCGTCCCCGTGGTGTCCCCGACGCTCCGGACTTCTTCTTCCCCGGGATCCACGCTCTCCGTCGCCGTCATCACGTCGCTACGCACACCGCTCCTATTGGATGACGGCGTGCGCGACGACGTGATGACGTCGAAGGAGAGCGCAGGGGATCCCGGCACGGAGAAGACACCGAGGAGGCAGGTAAGGTCCCTCCCGGTGTCCTGTAAGCTGTTGGGGATGCCGCGATTTCACCGAGGCGGTCCCGAACAGCCCGACTGAGCAGCCGGTTTAGTGCTATTTTTGCTTCAGATGTGGCGGTCAGCTTTGATCGCCACATCTGAAGGGTTAATACAGGGCATCACCGCGATCAGTGATGTCCTATATTGGCGGCGGGTCCCGGCAATCATCTTGATGGCCGCAGGTATTCGCCGTATAAGACGCACCAACTTTTCCCCCCCAGTATTGGGGAAGAAAAAGTGCGTCTTATACGGCGAAAAATACGGTAAGTGATGTTCAGGATAAAATCCATGTGCCCTTGAGGGACTCGCCAAAAGTTAATGTGTTGTACGCAAAGAGCCGGCACAAAGTCTACAGTCCCGAGACTCCTGAAACTGGCTGCTTCTACCTGGACATGTTATAGGAAGGAATTATACCACCCATAGAGGAAGATCTGCCACATATGTTTGCCAATAACTTAGTGAAACTCTACTGGGATGTTGGATCAACCAAATAGGAAACAATTCACCAATCATGTGCCGGCCTCCACAATCACCAAATCTAACACCCTGTGACTTTTTTCAGTGTATCCGCCCCCCCCAGGCACAGGATCTGACCGACCTGAGACAAGGCAAATTTACCCTGTTTTGTGGATAGGACATGTCTGCATTTATATTAATTGCCAGTAAATATGGTCAAAACTCAGGACCCCGCTGTAGACCCACCTAGCAAAGGAATGAGCAACCATTGGTCTTAATGGAAGTTGTTGTCGTTATTGTGTTTTTGTTTTATTTTTTTGTTTTTCAATAAAAAAAAAAATATATTTTTTTGTCTCGCTGTACAATTTTTGGGCCAAATTTGACATTGCAAAGTACAATTGGTCCTGCAAAGAACAAGCTCTGTGGAAGGAAAAATAAGAGTGATGTCAAAATGCAAAAATGTATATTGGCTGCACCCTCAAGGGGTTAAAGGGGTACTACCATGGAAAACTTTTTTTTTTAAATCAACTGGTGCCAGAGAGTTAAACAGATTTGTAAATCACTTCTATTAAAAAAAATCTTAATCCTTCCAGTACTTTTTAGGGGCTGTATACTAAAGAGAAATCCAAAAAAAGAAATGCATTTCCTGTGATGTCCTGACCACAGGGCTCTCTGCTGACCTCTGCTGTCCATTTTAGGAACTGTCCAGAGAAGCATATGTTTGCTATGGGGATTTTCTCCAGTTCCTAAAATGGACAGCAGAGGTCAGCAGAGAGCGCTGTGGTCAGGACATCACAGGAAATGCATCTCTTTTTTTGGATATCTCTTTAGTATACAGCCCCTAAAAAGTACTGGAAGGATTAAGATGTTTTAATAGAAGTGATTTACAAATCTGTTTAAATTTCTGGCACCAGTCAATTAAAAAAAAAAAAAGTTTTCCACGATAGTACCCCTTTAAATCAGAGAACACAATCAATAATGCGATGTCTCTCCCAGGTAGAAGATGCAGAACGTTAGATTGCGGGAGGATACAGAGGAGGTGAATTGAATAGGTGCTGTGGATGCATTTTGAATTAAAGGGTTACTCCGCTCCCCAGCGTCCGGAACTCAATGTTCCGAACGCTGGGTGCAGGCTTCCGTGTTCACACCCGCCCCCTCGTCACGCCCCGCCCCCTCAATGCAAGTCTATGGGAGGGGGCGCGACGGCTGTCGCGCCCCCTCCCATAGACTTGCATTGAGGGGGAGGGGCGTGACATCACAGGGCGGGGCGTGATGACACAAGGGGGCGGGCGTAAACACGGAAACCCGCATCTAGCATTCAGAGCATTGAGTTCCGGACACTGGGGAGCGGAGTAACCCTTTAAGCATGAATAATGTAATCTACAGGCCCTTTAGAATAGATCTTTAGGCAAAACCCTATACAAGGAGCCCAGAACGGTCAGAGATGTGACAAGAACAACACGACGTCCCGTGAAAACCGACAGTACAAGACGTATACTTTACCTAAGAAATCTTATTGACCGGTAACCCCAAGAGACCGGACAGAGGAGCCGCAATTACACGACTTCTCCTGTGTTCATAAATCACGGCTACCAATAAGAACCTACAGGAATAGATACTTTACAATTTTGTCTTTTTTTTTTCCCCCCCCTTCTTCCCTTTCTGGCCTTAAGAGTTATGTGCCCGAGGGGCCGGGAAATGAAATTGGAAAAAATAAATAACAAATCAAAAATTAGAATTGATTGGATAAATAATTTCCCTCAGTCGGTTTCTTAATAAGTGATTGATCCACAAATCAATATTCATTATTTCCCAGGCTCTACCAAACTGTTTATCGAACAAATGAACAGCCCAAGCCGTAGTGACACGAAATAAAAAATAAATAAAAAAAGTGGAGCGATTTCTTTAATAACTTGGGCTGAGCAGATCGTCCTGTTTTACCTGGTCGTTCCGCGCCGGTGAACTTGTCATTGAATCCATTTGTGTGATAGAGAAGCCGGGAATGTGGGTAATAGAATGTAATATGCCATAAATGATTTTCCATAGGACTCTGTGTTGTATTTGTTTAACGTTGCGTGCGTACGCCTCATTTGTTGCTCTTCATTTGGTATGCACGTCTGGGTAGACATGCTCGGAATCATGATACCGCACTTAGGAGGATGATTGTGTAATATCAAGGCCCCTGAAGTCCGTTTTGCATTCATTATTGTCAGTATTTGTGTAGCATTTTATATTACACGTTTGTTTAAGTTGTTGAATTTCTTATTATTAAAAGGGTTATCCAGGAAAAATACTTTTTTTTATGTATATATCAACTGGCTCCAGAAAGTTAAACAGATTTGTAAATTACTTCTATTAAAAAAAATCTTAATCCTTTCAGTACTTATGAGCTTCTGAAGTTAAGGTTGTCCTTTTCTGTCTAAGTGACACGTGTCTCTCCGATGACACGTGTCTCGGGAAACGCCCAGTTTTGAAGCAAACCCCCATAGCAAACCTCTTCTAAACTGGGCGTTTCCCGAGACACGTGTCATCAGAGAGCACTTAGACAGAAAAGAACAACCTTAACCTCAGAAGCTCATAAGTACTGAAAGGATTAAGATTTTTTTACAGAAGTAAGTTACAAATCTGTTTAACTTTCTGGAGCCAGTTGGTATATTAAAAAAAGTTTTTTCCTGGAATACCCCTTTAAATGTGCAAAGCCTCAGCTGGAATCACAGATACTAACTCTGTACGAAATAACTGAAGGCGTATGTTGCCTACATCTATAGAAGACATCTACACCTGGTTATCCGGAAATTCCATAAGTACCTAAAACATGTCTCCAAAATGTTTAATATTTTTCTTTTTGTGAGAATGTTCTGCATCATTCAATGTTTCAGTGCCCTCAGAGATGTCACCTGTTTTGGCCTTCAGAACACAACAATTTTGTTTAACCTCTTAAGGACATAGGACGTTCTCTAACGTCCCCGCTACCTGGGCTTTAATGCCCAAGGATGTTAGAGAACGTCCTGTTCTATTTCTGGTCTCTGCCGCTCGCCGGACATGCTTCAGCAGGCATCCAGGGCAAACGCCGAGGGGGGCCATGTAGGCCCTTGCGATCTGCGGCGATACCGGGCTGATCGGGTCTCTGGGACCCGACCGCCCGGTAATTTTGCATGATCCCGGCTGTCACAGACTGCCAGGACCATGCTAATGTATAGGAGCGAGGTGGCAAGCCTGCCACCTCCTCCTATTCCCTGCGATCCGTCGGTTAACTAACCGACCAATCGCAGGGGGGGGGCGGTTACTTCCTCCCGTCCTGCCCAGCCCCTGGAAGTCCGGAGAGGACGGGAGGAAGACCGGAGGATGCGGCGGGGGATGGGGGAGTGCTGGGGAACGGCCCTGATACTTACCTCGTCCCTGAAGACCCAGATCCTGGCGATGAAGACGGCGGCGGCAGCGACAGGTGAGTTCCTCTGCAGCCGCATTCGGGCCCTTTACAGCAATTCACGTCGACGTAAAGCGACATGCATTGCTGTAATGGGACCCTGTATACTACAACTCCCAGCATGCCCAGACAGCCCTTGGCGTCTGGGCATGCTGGGAGTTGCAGTTTTGCAACATCTGGAGGTCCACAGTTTGGAGACCACTGTGCACTTCCAGGTGTTGCAAAACTACACATCCTCAGCATGCCCTTACTGTCCAGGCATGCTGGGAGTTGTAGTTTTGTAACATCTGGCCCTTCAGATGTTGCAGAACTACAACTCCCAGCATGCCTGGACAGTTTTGGCATACTGGGAGTTGTAGTTTTGCAACATCTGGAAGGGCACAGATTGGGAACCACTGTATTAGTGGTCTGCAAACTGTAGTCCTCCAGATGTTGCAAAACTACAACTACAAGCATGCTGGGAGTTGTAGTTCGGCAACATCTGGCTCTAAAGTTGTTGCCGAACTACTACTTCCAGCATGCCTGAGAATGTTTGGGAGTTGTGGTTTTGCAACAACTGGAGGCACACTTGTTGGGAAACATTGTCTGTTTCCTAACTCAGTATTTCCCAACCCGTGTGCCTCCAGCTGTTGCAAAACTATAACTACCAGCATGCACTGATAGACTGTGCATGCTGGGAGATGCAGTTTTGCAACAGCTGGAGGTCCCCCCCCCCCCAGTGAATGTACAAATTGCAAATGCAGCAAATTTTGCGCGGCAGCTCAAACTCGCAGCGGGAAACTCGCTGTAATCCCCCGCCCGTGTCACTGTACCCTAAAAACACTACACTACACTACACTAACATAAAATAAAAAGTAAAAAAACACTACATATACACATACCCCTACACAGTCTGGTACGCCACTGTTTCCAAAATGGAGCCTCCAGCTGTTGCAAAACAACAACTCCCAGTATTGCCGGACAGCCGTTGACTGTCCAAGCATGCTGGGAGTTTTCACAGCTGGAGGCACCCTGTTTGGGAATCACTGGCGTAGAATACCCCTATGTCCACCCCTATGCAAATCCCTAATTCAGGCCTCAAATGCGCATGGCGCTCTCTCACTTCGGAGCCCTGTCGTATTTCAAGGCAACAGTTTAGGGCCACATATGGGGTATCGCCGTACTCGAGAGAAATTGCCTAACATATTTTGGGGGGCTTTTTCTCCTTTAACCCCTTATGAAAAAGTGAAGTTGGGGTCTACAACAGCATGTTAGTGTAAAAAAATAAATTTTTTACACTAACACGCTGGTGTTGCCCTATACTGTTCATTTTGACAAGAGGCAAAAGGGAAAAAAAGACCTCCAAAATTTGCAACGCAACTTCTCCCGACTACGGAGATACCCCATATGTGGGCGCAAAGTGCTCTGGGGGCGCACAACAAGGCCCAGAAGGGAGAGTGCACCATGTACATTTGAGGTGATTTGCACAGGGGTGGCTGATTGTTACAGCGGTTTTGACAAACGCAAAAAAAAAAAAAAAAACACATGTGACCCCATTTTGGAAACTACACCCCTCACGGAATGTAATGAGGGGTGCAGTGATAATTTACACCCCACTGGTGTCTGACAGATCTTTGGAACAGTGGGCTGTGCAAATTAAAAATTTTATACAGCCCACTGTTCCAAAGATCTGACAGACACCAATGGGGGGTAAATGCTCACTGTACACCTTGTTACATTCCTCAAGGGGTCTAGTTTCCAAAATGGTATGCCATGTGGGGGTTATTTTGCTGTCCTGGCACCATAGGGCCTTCCTAAATGCAACATGCCCCCCGAGCAAAATTTGCTCTTAAAAAGCCAAATATCACTCCTTCTCTTCTGAGCATTGTAGTTCGCCCGTAGTGCACTTCAGGTCAACTTATGGGGTACCTCCATACTCAGAAGAGATGGGAATACAAATTTTGGGGGGTATTTTCTGCTATTAACCCTTGCAAAAATGTGAAATTTGGGGGGAAACGCACATTTTAGGGAAAAAATATATATATTTTTTTTACATATGCAAAAGTTGTGAAACACCTGTGGGGTATTAAGGTTCACTTTACCCCTTGTTACGTTCCCCAAGGGGTCTAGTTTCCAAAATGGTATGCCATGTGGGAACATGCCCCCCAAAAACCATTTCAGAAAAACGTACTCTCCAAAATCCCCTTGTCGCTCCTTCGCTTCTGAGCCCTCTACTGCGCCCGCCGAACACTTTACATAGACATATGAGGTATGTCCTTACTCGAGAGAAATTGGGCTACAAATATAAGTATACATTTTCTCCTTCTACCCCTTGTAAAAATAAAAAATGTGGGTCTACAAGAACATGCGAGTGTAAAAAATGAAGATTGCGAATTTTCTCCTTCACTTTGCTGCTATTCCTGTGAAACACCTAAAGGGTTAAAACACTGACTGAATGTCATTTTGAATACTTTGGGGGGTGCAGTTTTTATAATGGTGTCATTTGTAGAGTATTTCTAATATGAAGACCCTTCAAATCCACTTCAAACCTGAACTGGTCCCTGAAAAATAGTGAGTTTGAAAATTTTGTGAAAAATTGCAAAATTGCTGCTGAACTTTGAAGCCCTCTGATGTCTTCCAAAAGTAAAATCACGTCAATTTTATGATGCAAACATAAAGTAGACATATTGTATTTGTGAATAAAATTTTTTTTTATTTGGAATATCTATTTTCCTTACAAGCAGAGAGCTTCAAAATTAGAAAAATGCAACATTTTCAATTTTTTCATCAAATTTTTGAATTTTTCACTAAGAAACGATGCAAGTATCGACAACATTTTACCAATAACATAAAGTAGAATATGTCACGAAAAAACTATCTTGGAATCAGAATGATAACTAAAAGCATCCCCGAGTTATTAATGTTTAACCCCTTAAGGACCAAGGACATACCGGTACGTCCTTGGTCCTGCTCTCCTGATATAACGCGGGGTTACACAGTAACCCCGCATCATATCACGGCGGGCCTGGCGTCATAGTGAAGCCGGGACCCGCCTCTAATAGCTCCCAGCGCTGATCGAGGCGCCGCGCGCTATTAACCCTTTAGCCGCACGCTCAGAGCTGAGCCGCGAGGCTAAAAGCGAAAGTGAAAGTTGCCGGCTAGCTCAGTTGGGCTGTTCGGGATAGCCGCGGCTAATCGCGGCATCCCGAACAGCTTACAGGACAGCGGGAGGGCTCCTACCTGCCTCCTCGCTGTCCGATCGCCGAATGACTGCTCAGTGCCTGAGATCCAGGCATGAGCAGTCATGCGGCAGAATCATCGATCACTGGTTTCCTATGAGAAACCAGTGATCAATGTGAAAGATCAGTGTGTGCAGTGTTATAGGTCCCTATGGGATAACAATGATCAGTGTGTGCAGTGTTATAGGTCCCTATGGGACCTATAACACTGCAAAAAAAAATGAAAAAAATAAGTGAATAAAGATCATTTAACTCCTCCCCTATTAAAAGTTTGAATCACCCCCCTTTTCCAATAAAAAAAAAAACACAGTGTAAATAAAATAAAAATAAACATATATGGTATCACCGCGTGCGGAAATGTCCGAATTATAAAAATATATGATTAATTAAACCGCTCGGTCAAAAAGATTCCAAAGTCCAAAATAGTGCATTTTTGGTCACTTTTCATATAATTTAAAAATCAATAAGCCCTATCAATGCAAAAACGGTACCGTTAAAAACTTAAGATCACGGCGCAGAAAATGAGCCCTCATACCGCCCCATACACGGAAAAATAAAAAAGTTCTAGGGGTCAGAACATGACAATTTTAAACGTATTAATTTTCCTGCAGGTAGTTATGATTTTTTCCAGAAGTCCGACAAAATCAAACCTATATAAATAGGGGATCATTTTAATCGAATGGACCTACAGAATAAAGATAAGGTGTGATTTTTACCAAAAATGTACTACGTAGAAACGGAAGCCCCCAAAATTTACAAAACGGCGTTTTTTTTCAATTTTGTCGCACAATGATTTTTTTTTCCATTTCACCGTAGATTTTTGAGCAAAATGACTGATGTCATTACAAAGTAGAATTGGTGGCGCAAAAAATAAGCCATCATATGGATTTTTAGGTGCAAAATTGAAAGAGTTATGATTTTTTAAAGGCAAGGAGCAAAAAACGAAAATGCAAAAACGGAAAAACGCCCGGTCCTTAAGGGGTTAAAGTGACAGTGGTCAGATGTTCAAAAAACGCTCCGGTCCTAAGGTGTAAAATGGCCTGGTCCTTAAGGAGTTAAAGGGGTACTCCGGTGGAAAACGTTTTTTTTTTTTTTTTTAATTAACTGGTGCCAGAAAGTTAAACAGATTTGTGAATTACTTCTATAAAAAAATCTTAATCCTTCCAATACTTATCAGCTTCTGTATGCTACAGAGGAAGTTCTTTTCTTTTTTCATTTATTTCTCTCTGACCACAGTGCTCTCTGCTGACACCTCTGTCCATTTTAGGAACTGTCCAGAGCAGCATATGTTTGCTATGGGGATTTTCTCCTACTCTGGACAGTTCCTAAAATGGACAGAGGTGTCAGCAGAGAGCACTGTGGTCATAATGTCAGCAGAGAGCTCTGTGTTCCAAAAAGAAAATAATTTCCTCTGTAGTATTCAGCAGTTAATAAGTACTGGAAGGATTAAGATTGTTTAATAGAAGTAATTTACAAATCCGTTTAACTTTGTGGCACCAGTTGATTACAAAAAAAAAAAAAAAGGTTTTCCACCGGAATACCCCTTTAATCTCTTCATTCTTGTATTCATAGATGTATTCTCTCGTGATCTCCTGAACAGGGCCCTGGCAGTCTGCCAGAAGCGGCCTTTCCAACCCCAGCAGGAAGTCGCGGCTGACACCCCCCCCTCCATGTATCTCAATGGAATACATGGAGGGGGCGTGTTGCCTGAAGCTCCATGTGGGGGACAGCACATCCCCTTCCAGCAGACTGCCGGGGCCCCATTAAGGAGATCCCGGGGGGTCCCAGCATTCGGACCCCCCCACGAGATCTATAACATATCCTCTATCCTTTGGATAGGACATAGTTACATAGTTAGTTACATAGTTAGTATGGTTGAAAAAAGACATACGTCCATCAAGTCCAACATGTTATATTTCACTACAGAACTCCTTTAAAAAGAACCTGTCACCAAATTAACTTTTCTAAACTAACTCAGGCTATGTTCCCTAACTACTCCTAACACTCCTCCCATCCTTAAAAAAAAAAAAAATTCTAGCTCTAAAAAGCTGTGTATCTTACCGTTCTTCTTGCTCGCATAGTGCAATCTCCCAGAAGGAGAAAGTGGGTGTTTCCCAGCAGGCACGACATCACTGAAGTCTGCTGGGGGACCACTTCTGCCCTCACATCGTTGCAGTGCTGAGATGAATAGAAGACCTCAAGCTCTATGCATCTTTCAATGAGGCTCTGTGCAGCTGTCAATCAAGCTCCATGCAGAGAAACATTTCCTGAGTTTTGTCTCCTGCCAGGCCTCCCTGCCTTAATTGTGGCAGGGAACAGAACAGAGCCACCTAGTGGCCGCTTTTTCAAGTACATTTTAAAGAAATTTATGTTCATAATTTTAAAGGCAAGTGAATGGGAAAGTGTCTGCTAATTACACATGGAACACTATTTTAAAAGTTTTATTCGGTGACAGGTATTCTTTAAGGCTTGTGTTTTATGAGAAGTTATATTTCTAATATTTTTTATTTTTTTCCAGCCCAGGACCGCTTATACAGGTGAGACTTATACATGGGAGGGGTGATGTTTTAATTTGTGAGTCAGAGGAAGTGCCTACTGCGTGAAACAATTGTCGCTCCAACTAATGCATATGTACTCCTGCACTTGTTCGAAAATGAGGGAATAAATGCAGAATTCTTTGAATAAATGGTGAGTGCCATCTATTATTTTAATCTTTATGCTATGGAAGTTAAAGACTTTGGATACTTTTCTGGATAGAGCGCCCCACTGAATGCACAGCCCCAACAGTGATTGTGACCTGATATATCCTGCCACCACTTCTTATTATGTGTTAAAGGGGTACTCCACTGCTAGAAATCTTATCCCCTATCCAAAGAATATGGGATAAGATGTCTGATCGTGAGGAGTCCAGCTGCTGGGGCCCCCAAGATCTAAACAAAGGCCAGGTTCCAGCGGCAGTGGTCGTGACGTCACGGCCACTCTCCCTTGTGACATCATGCCATGCCCCCTCCATTCATGTCTATGGGAGGGGGGGTGTCGGCCGCCATGACGTCACAAGCACGGCTTCCGGCACCAAGCGTTCTGAAAGAAATGTTCAGAATGCTGGAGCACAGGAGTGCCCCTTTAAGCTATTGCAAAATAAAACAGCTGTGCCAACCCTCACTCTCTACTGGTTATTATATATTTTTAATAGTACCATATTGGGGTTCATATATAATGCATACATGAGGTGCTATCCTCTGGTCTCTTCTTTTTTTTCTCCTTTTAGGATTGTGTAGAGGAAAAGATATGGAGAAGGGGACAAAAACATTTCTGCTGCACTGAAAGTTCAGCGGCCTCCATAAGAAGGAACAACCAGGACTCTTCCTAGAGCAGCCGCCCCACCAAACTAAATAATGGGGGGTGAATGGCCTTGGTAAGAGAGGAGACTAGGATCCCAATGGTCAATGGGGATAAGCTCCAAAGATCTTGGGTGCAGATGGGAGAAACCTTGTAGCGATATGTAAAAAATTTTAATCATCTGATCCCCGCCGATCAAATCTTTTGACATGTCCAAAATGTCCATTGGCCATTTAATTTTTTTGCAGTTCAGTAAAATTTCAGTTTTATCAAATGTATATACTTTTCATTGTTACTACTTTCGCAGAATAAAAACACATGCAGAAATTCGTTTTTGTGTCTGCATGTTCTGAGACATAACTTTTTACTTTTCATTAAGGCAGCTGTGTAGACTTATTTTTGTTGACATTTCCATTGGTACCATGGTAGGGTTTATATATATATATATATATATATATATATATATACACAGGGTGGACCATGTATGTGGATACACCTTAATAAAATGGGAATGGTTGGTGATATTAACTTTCCTGTTTGTGGCACATTAGTATATGTGAGGGGGGGGAAACTTTTCAAGATAAATTGTGACCATGGCGGCCATTTTGAAGTCGGCCATTTTGCATCCATCTTTAGTTTTTTCAATAGGAAGAGGGTCATGTGACACAGGAAACTTATTGGGAGTTTCACAAGAAAAACAATGATGTGCTTGGTTTTAACGTAACTTTATTCTTTCATGAGTTATTTACAAGTTTCTGACCACATATAAAATGTGTTCAATGTGCTGCCCATTGTGTTGGATTGTCAATGCTACCCTCTTCTCCCACTCTTCACACACTGATAGCAACACCGCAGGAGAAATGCTATATACTGCTATATACTACTATATACACCGCAGGAGAAATGCTAGCACAGGCTTCCAGTATCCGTAGTTTCAGGTGCTGCACATCTCGTATAGTCACAGCATAGACAATTGCCTTCAGATGACTTTTATCTTTGGGGTCATCTGAAGGCAATTGTCTATGCTGTGAAGATACGAGATGCGCAGCACCTGAAACTATGGATACTGGAAGCCTGTGCTAGCATTTCTCCTGCAGTGTATATAGTAGTATATAGCAGTGTATACGGATACTGGAAGCCTGTGCTAGCATTTCTCCTGCGGTGTATATAGTAGTATATAGCAGTGTATACGGATACTGGAAGCCTGTGCTAGCATTTCTCCTGCAGTGTATATAGTAGTATATAGCAGTGTATACGGATACTGGAAGCCTGTGCTAGCATTTCTCCTGCAGTGTATATAGTAGTATATAGCAGTGTATACGGATACTGGAAGCCTGTGCTCGTATTTCTCCTGCGGTGTTGCTATCAGTGTGTGAAGAGTGGGAGAAGAGGGTTGCATTGACAATCCAACACAATGGGCAGCACATTGAACACATTTTATAGGTGGTCAGAAACTTGTAAATAACTCATGAAAGAATAAAGTTACGTTAAAACCAAGCACATCATTGTTTTTCTTGTGAAATTCCCAATAAGTTTGATGTGTCACATGACCCTCTTCCTATTGAAAAAACAAAAGTTGGATTCAAAATGGCTGACTTCAAAATGGCCACCATGGTCACCACACATCTTGAAAAGTTCCCCCCCCCCTCACATATATTAATGTGCCACAAACAGGAAGTTAATATCACCAACCATTCCCATTTTATTAAGGTGTATCCATAGAAATGGCCCACCCTGTACTGCACTACTTTTGCATCGGTGTGTAATGCTGTTTGGAATCCTATGAGGCCCTCTCTCTGGCCTCTGGTAGCGGTAGATTGAAAATGATAGGCCTTCATAAGGTCTCCAGATGCCAGAACAACACCCTGGCTCTCAGCTATTACATTGTGAGGGGAGGGGGATGGCTCTCACCCTGATGGGCTGTGTTTGACACCACAGAAGAGATAATAGCACAAGGCTAGATTTGAGGGTCTGTATGAGCCTGTTACAGGATACTGCCAATCAGCCTTTCACTGACCAAGGCGGGAGTTTGCTGCAGCTGGCAATTAGCTATGCACAGTATGCCATGTTGGGCCCCAAAAGCCGGAAGAAGACCGGAGACGGAGGTCGGAAGCCTGATTCCACAACGGCATGAAGGAAAGTTAAAGTTCATTGTTTTTATTCCAGTAGCCCATCATACTGCGTTTAGCTAAACACCAGCTAGTGCGATGTCCCACCTTGGTCGGTGGTGGGTTGAGCGGCAGTGCCATGTATCGGGCCCGAGTCTGGCCTTCTTCCTGGTGCCTGAGCCCATTACATAAACACTGCCATCACTTGCCGAAGTCGGACATTGCCGTAGCCAGCGATTAGCTGAGAGCAGTGTACTGGGTTGGGCCCAAAAAGCTGGAAGAAGACCAGGGCTGGAGGACGGAAGACTAATTACACCGGTACCAGGGGAACAGCGGGAGGTAAGTTAAAGTTTATTATTTTTATTCCGACAGCCAGAGTATATAGGAAAAATAAAAGCCAATGGCTGTCCGGGTATGCTGGAAGTTTTAGTTTGTAACCACCTGGAAACACTGTACTTATGTATATGAGTGTTGTTATTATTATTCTTATTATCATTAGTATTATGAATTTACCGGTATTTATTTACTTATTTATTATTCACAATATCTCGGCATATAATGAACAGAACGTCACCTTAAAGGGGTACTCCGCTGACCCAGTTTTCAGAACATTTTATTCTGAGCACTTGGAGCAGGCGGCGGGGGTAGTGACGTCACGCCACACCCCCTCAATGCAAGTCTATGAGAGGGGGTGTCCGCCACGCCCCCTCCCATAGACTTGCATTGAGAGGGCCTGGCGTCACGAGGGGGCATGGCCATGACATCACGGACGCCGGGTGATGCACAGAGATTGCGGGGGTCCCAGCTGTGGGACCCCCGCGATCAGACATCTTATCCTTTGGATAGGGCATAAGATGTCTAGGGGCGGAGTACCCCATTAAGGCTTTAAAAACTTCCGTTCTAGTTCCTTTCCGATTTTCGAAACAAAGTCAAAGGATGCATTTGTTTTTGTTTTTTTTTGTTTTTTTAGAGATTAAATGAGTTCATGTCATTTTCTAGTAAAACATGTTTTGTCTCTGCCGTCTACAGGTAAGCAATATTATCGCAAACAAACAAATTTCGCTTAATCCCTCGTGCAATCCCTCGTGCATTTCTGACATCCAGAAGTACAGTGATAAAAATTTCAGGTTTTTTTTCGGATAGAGCCATTATTGTCGAAAATGTTAATGGCGTTTACTTTTCTTTTTTTTTTTTTTTTATAAAACGTGATCGATAGCTTAGTGGAAAGTACTCATAAATTACTAAAGGCAAAATACCATTCTATTAGCACTCAAAGCTTTTTCACGACATTTGTCAGTCTGCATTTTCCTGAAAGAAGAAGAAGGGAAAAAAAATTAATTTGCTGAAAGCCTATTTTTTTTTTTCGTTCTTTTTTCCCCCCCAACCTTTTTACAGAAACACTTTTTCTCGTGAGTCATTTAGGAAATGCAATTCTGAAGTATTCATAATATAAGTCTCACTTTACAATGTACCTCTCTCTCTCTCGTTCTCCGACAGTCTTGAAAGTTGCATGTTTTATGAAATCACCACCTTTTGTCATTTCTTTTTTTTCTTTCTATTATGACACTATTAGGAAATAAAAAAGCGATTTATGTAAATGTAGATAGAACGGGGAAAAAAAAAAAAAAAAACCTTAATGGAAGTTACCATGAGCGACATCTGTGCACGATCATGAGAGCTTATACTAATTTTCGAAAGATTGTTCCATTCATTACAGGGTATTGTTGCCTGCAATGGTTAAGCCCTATTTTCCATGTATTTAAGACATGAAACTGAGTGGGTAAATGTAAGTCTAATCAATACCACTTTTCATTCTGCTCCTAATGTGCCGCCTTCCCTTTTCTTTACCTCCAGCATGAAATCCTAAAAAGATCTCGACTTTGGAGTCATAAAATGTAATTCTTCTGCAGAAACACAGACAATAATGCTCCCCCGTATTCGGGGCTGTATTGCATATTCTAATGGCATTTGGCTAAATTGAGTATGGATTTAACATCAAAGGCTTCATGAATTTTTCAAATGAGATATTAAAGTCAATATTTCAAGTGAAAGATATTTCAATTTAGTTGCATACACAACAATAAAAAAAAAAGACTTCAAGAAAAAAAAAAAAAGAAAAAGCAATACAGCTATAGTCTTGTTTTTCCCCGCGTTGGTTCATTTGTAAAATTATTAGGTTCTAATAAAATCCGACATGATGCCATAATGACAACGGAGTAACATATACCCCCCTCCGTCCAATAAAAGGACAGACATGTCATGGATTCTCGATACGTTTGCCGATACAGTCTTGGCATTTGCTGTTACAGTATCTGCACGGGATGATTCGCGCGGCATTGTCGTTAATCAGATTATTCCGAACGGTAAAAAGATGGACTGCGTAGTAAATCAATACGGGCGAAGGCATTGTTCATTCTCAATAGTGTCATAAATATTTCCCCTTATAAAAATGGGGCCAATGACAATGATTACGATGTGGTTTGTTTTGTGTGCAAAAAGAATTATGTTATTGGTTAGGACAATCATTATTCCATCATTGGCGAGCCGTCACTATCTCGGCGGAAAGGCCCCTAATACATAATTCTGAGTTTTAATTCATGAGATTGAATTGTTTTCTAACAGAACGGATGTTTGTGCCTTCGGATAATATTGTATTTTTGCATCATTAAGAAATGGGTTTATCTCTGTAGGGCGGTCAATCACATAGGCCAAGCCCAATGGTTCAGATGACTGCTTATTTTTCCTGATCACCTCAGGTACATCTAACCCCAGGTACATCGAACCGGAGGGATCTAACGTAATCTGACACCCAGGAGCACCCCAACCTCCGGTTGGGGTGCTCCTGGGTGTCAGATTACGGTAGATCCCTCCTTTCCAGCAGCACGGTATCTCAGTGGTTGGTGCTAAAGACTTGCAGCGCTGGGGTCCTGGGTTCAAATCCCTCCAAGGAAAACATCTGCAAAAAGTTTATATGTTCGACCTGTGTTTGTGTGGGTTTCGTCCCACACTCCAAAATATGAGATAGGTGAATTTAGATTGTGTGTCCCAATGGGGCCAATTTAAGTGGTGCGGGTTATGTTGGTGCTCCATACACAAAGGAATTACCAAAATAAAGGAATTTTTATTTCCACCCTCGAGCAGGAGAATGGTAGACATGCTAGTCCCCACAGACCAGCCTTTATGGGTATATCTTACATATATGACTCTCTAGACTCTGTTGCCACCACAATTTGCACAGGAATCTAACTTCCAACCTCTCATTTAGCCTGATGAAGGGCCTTACCTGAGATTTTGCTATATGAATGAATGTAAGAACATGGCTAATGCTTTATAACATGAAGAATACATTGTAAACACGTTAAGCGTACACTTTGTTTGGAGTGAAGAGTTATTGTTGATGCACTACATGTACCTGAGATCAGCTGAGCATTCAGAGAAGGGATAAAGCTGCTGCCGGACTCCTCTAGCATTGTCTATATGAGAGCAAAAGGATAAGGTAATTTTAACATTTCCCATCCTGCTCTCTCTCTCTCAACATCATCTGTAGCATATAGTCAGGATGCCATCAGTAACCATCAGTAAGGGTCTGACTTCTGGCACCAATCAACTGCTTGAAGATGTGTCTTACTCCTCTGAGCACCAAAACATCTTCTCCTGCATCATCATACTATAAGTAGTAGTGGTGCAAGGTACTGTTGCTTTGTCCAATTCACTTGAATAGTTGCCCTATTTGCTCTTAGGATCCCCAAAAATGTAATACTGATGGGCTATCCTGAGGACAGGCCATTCGTTTCACAAGGCCAGGTGACCCCCATAAGGCCATCTCATGTTGTAGCCTTACAGTCTTATGTTGTATTCTTACATTTCTGTCAGGATCCAGACTAGCGGCTGGTGAGGACACTGGAGGTGGATCCTCTGTGCCAGAGAGGCGATGGCGCGGGTCGTACTGGGGGATCGGTTCTAAGTAGTTACTGGTCTTCACCAGAGCCCACCGCAAAGCAGGAGAGATTTGCTGCGGCGGTAACTACCAGGTTGTGTCCCCCAGTAGCGACTTGACCCCTCTGGCCGCTGAGACAGGCGTGGTACAAAGGACAAGGCAAAGGCAAGGTCAGACGTAGCAGAAGGTCAGGGCAGGCGGCAATGGTTCGTAATCAGGGGCAACGGCAGAAGGTCAGATACACAGGCTAGGCAATACACAAAACGCTTTTTCAGGGCACAAGGCAACAAGATCCGGCAAGGGGAGGAAGAGGAAGTGAGTATTTATGCATTTTAACTTGATTGGGCCAGGCACCAATTAGTGGTGCACTGGCCCTTTAAATTTCAGTGAGCTGGCGCGAGTGCCGGGAGGAAGACACAGCAGGACCTGACTGGTAAGTGACTTGGGATGCGACCCGCAGGCGGGGACGTCCCGCCACGCAGAGCGCATCCCCGCCAAAGGCAGGGGGACAGCGCTCCCGGTCAGGGACAGTGACTGGAGCGCTGCTACACGCCGAACGAGGCGAGCGCTCCGGGGAAGCCGCGGGACCCGGAGCGCTCGGCGTTACAATTTCTAACCAGATTTGTGGACTCCAAATGGATGTGGAGCTCAGAAAGGCATTGAATTTGGCTTCTTAGAGTAAGTCTCTTGGACTAGGTATCCATTTATCATAGCATTTGTGGACAATTAGATTGTAGCCTATTCTTTCAGACAACAATCCTCCAACTCCTATAACTTAGTTGGCTTTCGTTGGTGTCCAGTAGTCTTCATGCCACAGATTCTCAGTTGGTTTATGATTTGGGATTGGACTTGGTCATTCTGAAGTCTACCACTGTGTCCTTTTGGACTCTAAAAAGAAAGAAGATCCCACAGCCCAGCCCTGCTTTGAAAAGCTGGCTTTATATCTGCACCACAACATCAAGGACAATCTACATATGATTCAGCTGAAGACAAGGGGAACTATCACCATCTACCTCCTTTCATCGTGTCAGCCCTACAGAGTGGGACAACATTGTGGAAGCCTTTGTTCTGGAGTAATATGTTCCCTCTGGGCTGTTGGAATTCAAAGACATCTTCTTTTTTTGCCCTATCAGTGCAGCTTTAGCTGTTAATTTAGGGCCATTGTCCTGTTGTAAGATGAACCTCCATCCCAGTCTCAAATTCTGAACCAGTTTTCCAGACCTGCCACCCCCATCATGCTTTACTGTAGAAAGGATGTTCTTGGGGTAATGGAAAGTGTTGGGTTTGCGCTATACATAGCACTTCCCTTGATGGCCAAAGAGTCCAATATTTGTCTCATCAAAACAGCTTCTCAAATTGCTTGGCACGTCAGCCATATTCAGTTTTGTAAACTATGAAAAATTTACAAGTTTGAGATGTAGTGGCATTTTATAAAATAATGGCATATCGCTAATTCTGTACTTTTAGTTCTGTATCACCACCGATCTTGAGAAGGAATCCTTGGGGGGGGGCAATAATTATTTTTTACCCTGGGGAATGAAAAGCCTAGTTATGGAACCTACAGGGATTCTCTATCATGTAGGACATATCTTGTAGGACATAATCATGCAAAACAGCCTTCATGCTACAGTTTCGAAGGGTTATTCTGTGATTTAGGGGACAATTCTAGGGTGCAAGTAAAAAACAAAAATTTGAGAAAATGCATATGACAATGGATTGCTCTTCACAAAGAGTAAATATTTATTTTTAATCCCTAATATTCCTTATCCCGTTTGACATTCACCCCCTCGGTATTTGTACTAATGTTGTTGATTAGCTGTTTTGATGAGTCGTCAAGGCCACAATTTATTGAAATGTGTAGGCGAGAATTAACAAAACATCTTCATTGTGATAAGAAAACTATTATGTATGCATTCTCTTTGGATGTTGTACAATATAAATAACTCAACGTAAATAAATACAAAGTCCATAGAGGCATAAAGAAGCGGCAACTCAACACAATTTCTTTCTAGGTTTTTATTGCAGGTACACTGAGCACCGTCCGTTTCACACTACATTGTGCTTCTTCCTGCCGGAAGAAGCACAATGTAGTGTGAAACGGACGGTGCTCAGTGAACCTGTGTGTATCCTGCTTGTGCACCCACACCTTGCACAAGAAAAGCCCAGCATGAAATTGTTGTGAGTTGCCGCTTCTTTATGCCTGGATGGACTTTGTTCATTGCTACATTTGATTGCTACTTGAGGCTGAGCACCACCTACGGGGCTGATGTTTTAGTGACTGTGCCTTACTATGCAGCTTATTGAGGATGTGAATGGTGTTCCCCCAATATAATTGAAAGAAGTGGTGCCAGCTATCAGTACTTGTAGATTTGGATAAATAAATACAGGCCACCTTAAAATACAAGACATGGATGGATCTAATAACCTTTGGTGCCGGTTCTTTGTAGCAAAAACAATGGCAAATGCAGCAATAGAAGAATAAGAAAAAGAAATCACCTAGTGTTTATAGTCAGACCACATATGGAATACTGTGTACAGTACTGGGCACCAGTGTACAAGAAAGATATAGTGGGCAACCAGGGTAATATGTGGAATGGGAGGACTACAGAACCCAGAAAGATTATCAGAATTAGGGTTATTTAGTTTGGAAAAAGAAGGCTTAGGGGAGACCTAATAACTATGTATAAATATATAAGGGGACCGTACAGAGATCTCTCCATGATCTATTTATACCCAGGACTGTATCTATAACAAGGGGGCATCCTCTACGTCTAGAGGAAAGAAGGTTTCTACACCAGCACAGACGGGGGTTCTTTACTGTAAGAGCAGTGAGACTATAGAACTCTCTTCCAGTGGAGGTGTCATGGTGAATACAATAAAAAAGATCAGGAGGGGCCTAGATGCATTTCTGGAGAATAATAACATTACATGTTATGGATACTAAATTAATAGGGACAGAACGTTGATCCAGGGATATATTCTGATGCCATATTTTGAGTTGGGAAGAAATTATTCCCTCTGGTATGGGGCAATTTGCATCAGCCTCATAAGGGTTTTTTGCCTTCTTCTGGATTAACACAGTAGGGCCACAATAGGGATATAGGTTGAAGTTGATGGACTCTGGACTTTTTTTCAACCTTATGAACTATGTTACTATGTTGGGTTGAAATAATAATTTAAAAAAAAAATAATATATATATATATTTATATATATATATATATATATATATATATATATATATATATATATATATATATAATATGAGAAAGCCAGCGTGAGGCTGGCGAAACGTTGTCCTCTGCATGTTATGGAATAAACCTACACTCCTGATTGCAACTTGTGGTGTGCTGCATCCTATTTTTTGTATTTGAATAAAGGAACCGGTGGACCCAGGCTCCAATTATGCGAGCACCCCGAATCTACCTATACCTACTATTGCTTGATGTGCTGCTTTTATTTGGATTATATATATATATATATATATATATATATATATATATATATATATACATATATATAGTTATTTCATCCTAACATATCTGAAGTGCCTTTGTGTTAAAATGCATGAGAGAAATGCATTACTTAAAGTTTTACACTTGCTGAATTCTCTCCACGGTGCTCCAGTCCTTTCTAAGATACAGTAAGAAGGAACATCTGGCTTTCGCAATTGAATTTCTTTCCCTTGAGGTGCGTGTATGTGTTATGAGGGAATGTAAAGAGGAGAAATTACTTTCCCTGTTCCCACAGTTAAAGATTCTAAAAAATCAGAGCACAAGAACTTTCGTCCCAAGTATTTCCTCTCGGGGATCGTTGAGATCTCATCTGACAAGAATGGTTTAGCTTCGGTAATATAGTACAGGAGAAAGATAGACCGGCGCGACTTTAAATAACTGTTATCAAATATGCAAGTGTTTGCTGAAAGCATTAAGGAATCACCCCGAAGAGCTTCTTACAATGCAGGATCTGAAGACTCCATTAATTGGTGATTATGTTCTGTGAACCGCATAACAATTTGTGTGCAGATGTTGCTGACATTAAGATGAATGACGCATACTCTGCAGGCGAACGAGGAGGAGAAGAAGAAGAGGGAAACAAAATGTAGCGGCAGGTAAGTAACCTAACAGATAAGTATTTTTGAGCCCGAGCGCAAAACCGACTCAAAAAGACGACGGCGACGTTCAAATCCCAGATTTACGTCTGACAGACATAATGAACTGATATCCGTCCCTCCATCCGTGTTATTTTGGTGAAAGATTGTTCTGAAATACAATTATATCTCTACAGAACGAAAACCAAAAGGCTGGAACCCGTAGCCTGGATTATCTGATTTGTCCTCTCAGAACAATTGCTGGAGTGTGTAATGAGACCATTACGAAACATTACAACATATTTAGCTCAGAAGGAAACCAATGTTACTGCCCCTCGAAGGAATTTAATTTTAAAGAATCTGAGTTATAGTTCCCCGCGCACAATCTCTTGTGAAATCTCAAATAAAACAACCGGAGAACTCTAAAAGAGACACGCCAAAATTGTGAAGAAAATAAAAAAGGGCACTGCGGTAAAACTGAGAGAGGAGGGGAAAAAAACAAATTGCCATTCATGAAAATTCATTAAAAAACCTTGAAATGGATTGATATTGCGTCTGTGGTTATGTCTCCATTAATACGCATCGGGGAAGACTTGGTTATGGGGTTGTGTTTTTTGTAAATATTCAACATGGCTACAGTAGAAAAAGGTAATGGAATGAATTAAAGGGGTATTCCGGTCAAAGACATCTCCTATCCAAAGGATAGGGTGTAAGATGTCTGATCGCGGAGGGGGGTCCACTGCTGGGACCCCCCGCGATCTCCGTGCGGCACACGCATTCTATGTGAGGCTGCCTCTCTGTGTTTCCGGGACGGGAGACGTGACGTCATGCCATGCCCCCTCGTGACTAATCACGTCACGCCCATAGACATGAATGGAGGGCGTGTGGCGTGACGTCACAAGGGGGCATGGCCGTGATGCCACGTCTCGTTCTTGGAGTCAGCACCCGGCACATAGACATGTATGGAGGGGGTGTGGTTTGACATCCCATCTCCAGTCCCGGAAAGACAAAGCTTTCCAACAGTGGAGACCCAGCCCCACTGGGACCCCCGCGATCAGACATCTTATCCCCTATCTTTGAAAAGGGGATAATATGTCTTTGGCCGGAATACACCTTTAAGGTTTATAGTTTGGCAAGGGACCAAGGAATGAGAAGTATCTTGGGTGAAGGACGGCGATGGATTATGTTCGACATAAAACAATAAAATATTAAGTAGTTTAAGGTAATTGGAGACTCCGGCAGAGAAAAGTTGCATCAAACCGGAATTACCCAATTATAAGAATCATAGGTATCGACTGAACGGGGTGAGATGTTTTCGAGGGTCATGTGAACAGATGAGACCTCTTTCTTTGATATCATTGAGTTAAACATTAAAGGGGTATTCTGGCCTTATACATCTTATAAGGCCAGGGGATAAGATGTCTGATCACAGGGGTCCCGCCGCTGGGGCCCCCACGATCTTGGTGCAGCCCCCGGCATTCTGTGCTGGGTGCTGATGTCCACACCCCCTCGTGACATCACGCCACACCACCTCCAATCATGTCTATGGGAGGGGGCGTGACGGATGTCACGCCCCCTCCCATAGACATGAATGGAGGGAGCGTGGTGTGACGTCACAAGGGGGCGTGGCCGTGGTGTCACGTCTCAGTGGCAGCACCCGGCACAGAATGCCAGGGGGGGGGGGCTGCACGGAGATCGTTGGGGTTCCCAACACTTGAACTGACCAGACATCTTATCCCCTATACTTTGGATGGGTGATAAGATGTATAAGGCCGGAATACCCCTTTAAGCGGAACATATATAATGTCAAACATTGTTGTAAAAAAAAAAATGGCTTGCTTGAAAATTGTCGGGACAAAAATGTGGAAGTTTGTAGCATTTACGATGCTCAAGCTTCATGAAGGTATTATGAAGAAGGTTGGAAGGGGGCTTAATCTCACGCGAAGGGGGCGACTTGTGGCACCTAAAGTTGTAGAAGTATACGCCAGCTTAAAAGGTGGTATATATTTCTGCTGCCGTAACACCATTGGATTTCCTGGGTTTACCAAAACACCCCACATAGTAAATCTCCCCCTAAATGCCCATGTTCCAAATTATTAAATTTAATCATATTGAAAGAGATTTGCACCCAGGCAGCTTACCTGAGATAACTTATTGCAGATTTCCCATAGGCTCTATACACAATAGCTACTAAATAGACGCCAATCTGTCTTAAAGGGGTACTCCTTTGCCGGCGGGTCCCTGGCTGCGATCAGCAGCCGGGATCAGCCGCGCATGACACGGGCATCGCTCCGATGCCCGCGGTTATGCACAGGACGTAAATGTACGTCCTGGTGCGTTAAGTACCACCTCACCAGGACGTACATTTACGTCCTGCGTCCTTAAGGGGTTAAGGACCCAGCCATTTTACACCTTAGGACCACTGTTTTTGCACATCTGACCACTGTCACTTTAAACATTAATAACTCTGGAATGCTTTTAGTTACCATTCTGATTCCGAGATAGTTTTTTCGTGACATATTCTTCTTTAACATAGTGGTAAAATTTTGTGGTATCTTGCATCCTTTCTTGGTGAAAAATTCCAAAATGTGATGCAAAATTAGAAAATTTTGCATTTTTCTAACTTTGAAGCTCTCTGCTTGTAAGGAAAATGGATATTCCAAATAAAAAAAAAAATTTATTCACATATACAATATGTCTACTTTATGTTTGCATTATAAAATTTACGTGTTTTTACTTTTGGAAGACACCAGAGGGCTTCAAAGTTCAGCAGCAATTTTCCAATTTTTCACAAAATTTCCAAACTCACAATTCTTCAGAGACCAGTTCAGGTTTGAAGTGGATTTGAAGGGTCTTCATATCAGAAATACCCCACAAATTACCCCATTATAAAAATTGCACCCCCCAAAGTATTCAAAATGACATTCAGTCAGCATTTTAACCCTTTAGGTGTTTCACAGGAATAGCAGCAAAGTGAAGGAGAAAATTCACAATCTCCATTTTTTACACTCGCATGTTCTTGTAGACCCAATTTTTGAATTTTTACCAGGGGTAAAAGGAGAAAATGTATTGTTATTTTTGTAGCCCAATTTCTCTCGAGTAAGCACATACCTTATATATCTATGTAAAGTGTTCGGTGGGCGCAGTAGAGGGCTCAGAAGCGAAGGAGCAACAAGGACATTTTGGAGAGTAAGTTTTTTTTAAATGGTTTTTGGGGGGCATGTTGCATTTAGGAAGCCCCTATGGTGCCAGAACAGCAAGAAAAACCCACATGGCATACCATTTTGGAAACTAGACCCCTTGAGGTATGTAACATGGAATAAAGTGAGCCTTAATACCCCACAGGGGTTTCACGACTTTTGCATATGTAAAAAAATAAAATTTCACTAAAATGTGTGTTTCCCCCCAAATTTCACATTTTTGCAAGGGTTAAGAGAAGAAAATACCCCCCAAAATTTGTAACCCCATCTCTTCTGAGTATGAAGGTACCCCATAAGTTGACCTGAAGTGCACTACGGGCGAACTACAATGCTCAGAAGAGAAGGAGTCATATTTGGCTTTTTGAGAGCAAATTTTGCTCGGGGGGCATGTCGCATTTAGGAAGCCCATATGGTGCCAGGACAGCAAAATAACCCCAACATGGCATACCATTTTGGAAACTAGACCCCTTGAGGAACATAAACCGCCCCCCCCCCCCCCCCCCCCCTCTGCGATTGGTCGGTTAGCTAACCGAAGAATCGCAGGGGATCGGAGGAGGTGGCAGGCTTGCCACCTCGCTCCTATTCTTTAGCATGGTCCTGGCTGTCTGTGACAGCCGGGATCATGCAAAATTACCGGGCGGTCGGGTCCCAGAGACCCGATCAGCCCGGTATCGCCGCAGATCGCAAGGGCGATTTCCCTTGCGATTTGCGGCGATCGCCAACATGGGGGGCCTACATGGCCCCCCTCTGCATTTGCCCTGGATGCCTGCTGAAGCATTTCAGCAGGCATCCGATTCCGATCTCTGCCCGGCCCGCGGCAGGGACCGGAAAACACCAGGATGTACGGGGACGTCCTGGGTCCTTAAAGCTCCGGGTGCGGGGACGTCCCCGTACGTCCTGGTTCCTTAAGAGGTTAATACTGTGCAACCCCCTTTATATCTTCCCATGATTTTCATAATTATTATGTATAATAAAGGGGGCCAAGTCAAAAGTTTTCATTGTCGGGGGTCTGAGTGTTCACACCTCTACTGATCAGGAGATTGAGCCATGAGAAGACCATGCAGCTCTCCGTGTTCTGTGTCATATGATCGAGACACGTTCCATAGAGTTGCACTGAGAGTGTGTCTTGATCCCATGACAATGGACTTCTGGCTCGTTCTCCTGATTGGTAGAAGTCTGCACACTCAGACCCCTGCCAATACAATCTGGCACAAGGACATGTCAAAAGGTTTTCCAAATGACAATTTAAGGGTTTCACCATTTATTTTATGGACCCCCCTTGGAACATGTTATCCCCCTCCAGAGTGAACCATGAATTCATGGCCAGTGGAGGAATATTAAAGGGGGATTCTAATGCTCCCAAGCTCAATCTTAGGGGGTAAAATTCTCTTGATTTTAGTATTATTCCCATAGTCATAGGATATGACTTGTCTATATACTTGTCTGATAGATGTGTCTACTTCAGGCCCCTATACATATCTCCAAATCTGGGGTCCTCAACTGAACCGTAAATATTATGGGACCACGAAGCAGTTTCATGAAGGGGTTTCGGGTTGAGCAAACTTGAATCTGGACTCTGTGTGTTTTCATCATTGCTTCAAGATAGTCTTGCTGGACTCTTCACCTGGTCTATAGCTTCACCAACCTCCCTGGTTCAGTCATGTTATACAGAAACTGTCAAATCCAACAAGGATTATTGGGTATTGGGTTATGACAAACACTGCTCGGGACCTGAGCTCATACAAAGGACAGGCTACAGGAGTAATGTGCTAGTTAACACCCATGGATCCCCTAATATTCAGGAACCATTTTATTAAGACTAGGGCTAGGAAGAGCACCGCCACCCCGGGAAATTGCATTTTTTTTTCTTCCTTTGACTGAAGTAGCACATTACACCTTGACAGCACCTAACAACTCTCAATGGCCATGGACTGTTCTCATGGCATCATGGCTCCCATCTCTGAGTACGTAAAGGAGTTTACTGCTAAGGCCTATCTTCCTTATGCATCCTTCGAGAGGAAGACAAACGCTACCGTTCTTCTAAACTGAGAGGGTTACAGTGGACAATGACTGCTTACAGGTCAACTCTCTGCCCTTCTGCACCATCTTCTGCTGTTTTCTCCTCCTTAGAACTGTACATGGTTTAAGAACTGTACCTCCAGGTATATATGTTCATTGCTAAACAATATAGTCTCCTATTGCACTGCACTCTTCTCATGTCTTGTCTCCCTGCTCCCAGTGCCCCAGCTACATCTGCCCCTGTGTAACATCAAGGGTTTCCCAAGATACCATTGGTACGGCAAAAATAGGCAAACAGAGCGGCACATCCAGCATTTGTATTTTGATCTACTTGCTTCTCAGCATAATTTCAAAAACTAACAGGTTATTATTATACATTTTGATCTAAAGGTACAAGCCCACTTGCCACCTCAAGGCCACCCAGTCAGAGTGAGTCCCTAACCTAACACTGGCATAGCACCTGGTGGTGACCACTGCCTCCGCAACAACG